>NW_017670253.1:1294894-1341753 GCF_001879085.1 Nicotiana attenuata | reverse complement strand
AATAAGGATCAAACAATACCTTAAACAGAATCAATTAACAAAACAAAATCAAACGCATACTCAGGCAAGCAAATTTCAGAATACCGTACATGAGGAAATCTAAACAGGACTTGGAAAACATGTAAGCTAATTATTATTATGTATTAAAGAGAAAATAATCAGATAACAGAAGAATGCCTGTATTGAATTCAAAAAGACAACCAAATCCTAAATTGACTAATCGAGAAGAGATAAAAAGGAAACAATAGAAAGAAAAACCAAGAGAACATTACCTGAGGAGCCTAGACCGGACACTGGAAACTTGATTCGAGCCCCGGAATAACATAATCGTTCGTACTTTTCCAAAACAAATGAAAACGTTATTTCAGAACTCAAATCCGATACTGGATGCAAGAAATCGGCCAAGCTCGAACCCAATCGAATTTAGGGTTCTGCCCGTCCTAAGATTTGAAATTCGAGCATATACAAGGAGATTCGAGGAAAACCAGTTGGAGATTAGGGATGAAGGAGTGGAGGCGAGTCTATGGTGTTCATGGGGTGGGGTTTGCACGCCGGCGCCGCCGGCCACGACGGAGGCGGCTGCTAGGGTTTCGATAATTCGAACAATTTGGGTGAGATTTAAAGGAAACGAGGCATGGATTTGGAAAGAGGAAGGGAAGGCGGTCACGTGGTGTTAATTTGAGGTCCATCGGAGACCTGCCGCCGGCGGAGGCGATTTCTGGCCGGTGGTTTGCGGCGGAGGACGGTGATGTTGAATGGTCTCTAATGGCTAGTGAGACGAAGGGGGGTAGGGGGGTTCCGAGGGGCGGGGGGCCTTCAGACAGTCTTATACCAAAGACTCCCGTGTTCCTGACCGTTCGATTAAAGAAACCTCGATGGTCCAAATCAATCCGGCATGAAACGATGTCGTTTGGTATATGGGGGGGCTGGATCGGGTTTGTAGCGTTTGGGCCTGGTCCAGGGGTGTATTCTTTTGGGCTAAGACCGAATCAATTAAAATGGCCCAGTTCCGCATCCTTCAAGACAAGCCCTCTTTTTTTGTTTTAATAGCCATTTTTTTATTCTCTCTTTATTCAATTTGTTTTGTTTTTATTTTTGTATTTTATATATTTATTTGTATTTTATTAAAATGCAGAATTAAAATAGAGACCTAATTTATTTCCAAAATGAATCTAATTAATTCCTATTTAAAGTAAACTCAAGACAAATTCAACAACTAACAATTAAAAATGCAAAAATGGACTATTTTTTGTTATTTTCTTTAAATTTTGTTCTAAAAACAACTTAACCACTAAATAATCCTTAAATATGAAATTAGATCCTAAATGCAAATGTCATGCATGTTTTTTATATTTTTCATATGAAATAAACTGCACAAATAAAATGCAAACAATTAACAGAAAATAACACAAAATTCACAAAAGTGTAACATAATGAAAGAAAAATTATTTTGTTTGAATTTTTGGGAATAATTCATATATAGGGCAAAAATCACGTGCTCACACTAGCTTGTCCTGACCCAAATTTTCTTCCGTAGGAAGTCGTGACGGCACCTAGTCTCTAAGACTAGGTAGGCCTAATAATTCGCGGAAGAGAACTGAAATACGTCTAAACTCCAACATTTAACAGATACTATATAACTGAAAAACTGCCGCTTGACATGTACAATAAAAAAAATCCACAACTCAGAATGCAAACAATTCCCAAAACCCGATAGTCACAAGCCACAAGCTATAGGGAATGTACTAACTGTCTCTATATATCAGCATCTCAGAGAATAAAGAAAAGACAACACAGTAAGGATAGAGGGGGACTCCGAGGTCTGCGGATGCTAGCAGATATACCTTGAAGTCTCCAAGCAGTAGCACACACACTCTACTGATATCGGGGCTACTAAGATGTACCTGGGTCTGCACAAAACATGTGCAGAAGTGTAGTATGAGTACACCACAACGGTACCCAGTAAGTGCCAAGCCTAACCTTGGTAGAGTAGTGACGAGGTCAGGTCAAGGTCCTACTGAAATATAAGAAATAAGGCAGAAGGCGAAATGATAAAAATGAATGGCAAGTAAGTGAAACAGTAAGAATGAACGGAAAGCAATAACTCAGGTAAAACAAGAAGACAATTACAACACGTAAGGAAAGAACATCTTACAAGTTAGGAAACAACAACAACCACCAACAGAGCAAAAATAGGAAATCAACAAGGGCGCTCCCGAGGTACCGCCTCATAGTCCGAAAAGTAATTATGCAGCAGGGGCGCTCCCGAGGTACCGCCTCATAGTCCCAAAAGTAAATATGCAACAGGGGCGCTCCCGAGGTACCGCCTCATAGTCCCAAAAGTAAATATACAGTAGGGGCACTCCCGATGTATCGCCTCGTAATCCCAAAAGTAAATATCTCACAATGGCACGCCAAAAACCTCGTGCTACAATCTCATTCCGCACGTCACCGAAACTCTCCCAAACCCGACACCAATCACCCCAGCTAGTCAAGTAACCATAAAATGAAACAGAGGAAGAGGTAAATAGGGGATCGAGGCTAATACTCTCAAAACGATCCGCCAGGTCGTTACATGATCCCCCTCTTAAAATAATCGTTCGTCCTCAAACGAGTGTAGAGACATACCTGAAGCGGTGAAAAGATGAGGATAATGGCTGCGCATATCATGCTCGGTCTCCCAAGTCGCCTCCTTGACTGGTTGACCTCCACTGAACCTTCACTGAAGCAATGTTCTTTGATCTCAGCTTTCGAACCTGCCTGTCAAAGATGGCCACCGGCTCCTCAACATAAGACAAGTCCTTGTCCAACCAGACTTAGCTAAAATCTAACACATGAGACGGATCGTAGTGGTACTTCCGGAGCATAAAAACATGGAATACTGGGTGAACTCCTACCAAACTGGGAGGCAAGGCAAGCTTATAGGCAACCTCCCTAACTCCCCGCAACACTTCGAGTGGGCCAATAAACCTTGGGCTCAGCTTGCCCTTCTTCCCGAATCTCATAACACCCTTCATGGGCGAAACCCGGAGCAAGACCCGCTCCCCAACATGAATGTAACATCTCAAACCTTTTGATCCTCATAACTCTTCTATCTGGATTAGAATGTACAAAGTCAATCCTGAATCTGAACCAAGTATGTACCCAATAGCCTAGCCTCGCCCAGCTCGATCCAACCCACTAGAGACCGACACTGTCTACCATACGAAGCCTCATACGGGGCCATCTGAATACTCGACTGATAGCTGTTGTTGTAGGCAAACTCCGCGAGTGGCAATAACTGTTCCCAAGAACCCCCAAACTCCATCACGTATGCACAAAGCATATCCTCTAGTATCTAAATAGCGCGCTCGAACCGTCCGTCCGTTTAAGGGTGAAATGTTGTACTCAACTCAACCCGAGTACCTAAATCCTGTTGTATGGCCCTCCAAAATCACGATGTAAACTGTGTACCCCGGTCATAGATGATAGATAACAACACGCCATGAAGTCCGACAATCTCGCAGATATAAACTCGAGCCAGCTGCTCGGTAGAATAAGTAGCCATCATTGGGAATGAAATGAGGCGACTTGGTCAACCTATCCACAATCACCCAAACTGCATCAAACTTTCTCTGAGTCCGTGGGAGCCAAAAAACAAAATCTATAGTGATCTGTTCCCATTTCCACTCTGGAATCTCTAGCTTCTGAAGCAATCCACTCTGTCGCTAATGCTCATACTTCATTGCTGACAATTTAGGCACCAAGCTACATACTCTACTATGTCCTTCTTCATTTTCCTCCACCCATAATGTTGCCTCAATTCTTGATACATCTTCGCGGCACCTAGGTGAATGGAGTACCGCAAATTGTGGGCCTCCTGGAGAATCAACTCAGGCAAACCATCTACATTAGGCACACATAGCCTGCCTTGCATCCTCAATGCAACGTCATCTCCAATAGTGACCTCCTTTGCATCAGCGTGCTAAACCGTGTCCTTAAAGGACAAACAGATGGGGGTCATCATACTGACACTCCCTGATACGATCATATAGAGAAGGCTGAGAAACCACACAAGCCAAAACTCTATTCGGCTCAGAAATATCCAATCTAACAGACTGGTTGGCCAAGGCCTGAACTTCCAATGCCAATGGACTCTTTACCGCTTGTAGATATGCTAGACTGCCCAAACTCTCCGCCCTATGACTACGGGCATCGGCAACCACATTGGCTTTCCCGGGATAGTACAATATGGTAATATCATAATCCTTCAGCAGCTCTAACCATCTCCGCTAATGCAAGTTAAGATCCTTTTGTTTGAACGGATGCTACAGACTCCGGTGATCGGTGTAGATCTCACAAGAGACACCATACAAATATTGCCGCCAAATCTTCAAGTCATGGACAATAGCTGCTAGCTCAAAGTCGTGGATAGGATAGTTCTTCTCATGCACCTTCAGCTATCTAGATGCGCAAGCAATCACCCTGTTGTCCCACATCAACATCGCATTAAGGCCAATGCACAACGCATCGCAATATACAGTATAAGACCCCGAACCTGTAGGCAATACCAATACAGGGGCTGTAGTTAAAGATGTCTTGAGCTTTTGAAAGCTCTCCTCACGCTCCTCTATCCACCTGAACGGAGCACCCTTATGGGTCAATCTAGTCATAAGTGCTGCAATAAATGAGAAACCTTCTACAAATCGACGATAATATTCCGCCATACTAAGAAAACTCTGGATCTCCATAGCTGAGGACGGTCTGGACCAACTCTGCACTGATCCAACTTTCTTCGGAACCACCTTGATCCCCTCACTCAACACTACATGACCCAAAAATTCCACTGAATATACCCAGAATTCACACTTCGAGAATTTCCCATATAACTTCTTTTCTCTAAAGGCCTGAAGCACATTTCTTAAGTGCTGCTCATGGTCCACTCGACTCCGGGAGTATACTAGAATGTCGTCAATAAACACAATGACGAATGAATTAAGATAGGGCCGGAATACACTGTGCATCAAATGCATGAATGCTGCTGGGGAGTTGGTCAGCCCAAATGACAAAACAAGGAACTTGTAGTGACCATGCCGAGTCCTGAAAGCAGTCTTCGGGATATCTGGCTCCCAAATCTTCAACTGATGATAGACTGAACGCGAGTCAATCTTGGAAAACACTCTAGCACCATGTAACCGATCAAATAGGTCATCAATACGAGGAAATAGATCATTGTTCTTCACTTTAGGGCTGTGTGTGAGCACGTGATTTTTGCCCTATATGAATTACTCCCATAATTTCAAAACAAAATAATTTCTTTTCATTATTTTCAATTTTGTTGAATTTGGTGGCATGTTGTGTTAATTGTTTGCATTTGTATGTGCATTTTTATTTTTATTTAGTTAATGAAAAATACAAAAAAAAAATATGTGCATTTGCATTTGGGAGTTGATTTTGACATGTTAGGATTAAGTAAGTAATTAAGTTATTTTATAGAAAGGGAAAACACTTCAGAATGCAATTCAAGTCAGCAACAAAAGAGGCTTGCGGAAAGAATGCGAGTCAAAAGTCCGAGAAGAAGCAACGCAGCTTTCACAGGACCCTCCCCTGCTCTTCGTCATCTTCTTCATACGTGAACAACAGAAACAAAAGCTAGAACCCTAGAGACACATTGAGCGGAACCCTAGACCTCTGAAACACCAAACGACCAACTCCACCAGCTCCTCAGCCGCCACTCCAGCCCGTCCATTGACCACCCTCATTGCCAGCGCCCATCAACAAANTATTTTTTCAAGTTCAGCAACAGGAGCCCACCTGGAGAACAAGGGAATACTTTTCAAGCTTCAGCAATCAGGCGCCCACCTGGAGAACAAGGGAAGTACAATTCAAATTTTAGCTTTTAATTTTTAATATTTGATAACATGCTGTACCCAGCCACCAAACTGGGGCAGAAAATTTTCTTTGTTTGTTTATTTTGTTGCAGTCAGGAGCCCACCTGGAGAACAAGGGAATACTTTTAAGTTCAGCAATCAGGAGCCCACCTGGAGAACAAGGGAATACTTTTCAAGCTTCAGCAATCAGGAGCCCACCTGGAGAATAAGGGAATACTTTTCAAGCTTCAGCAGTCAGGCGCCCACCTGGAGAACAAGGGAAGTGCAATTCAATTTTAGCTTTTAATTTTAATATTTGATAACATGTTGTATCCAGTTACCAAACTGGGGCAGAAATTTTCTTGTTGTTAATTTTTTGCATTCAGGAGCCCACCTGGAGAACAAGGGAATATTTCAAATTTCAGCAATCAGGAGCCCGCCTGGAGAACAAGGGAATACTTTTTAAGCGTCTGCAGTCAGGAGCCCACCTGGAGAACAAGGGAATACTTTTAAGTTCAGCAATCAGGAGCCCACCTGGAGAACAAGGGAATACTTTTCAAGCTTCAGCAATCAGGCGCCCACCTGGAGAACAAGGGAAGTACAATTCAAATTTTAGCTTTTAATTTTTAATATTTGATAACATGCTGTGCTCAGCCACCAAACTGGGGCAGAAAGTTTTCTTTGTTTGTTTTGTTGCAGTCAGGAGCCCACCTAGAGAACAAGGGAATACTTTCCAAGCGTTGCAGTCAGGAGCCCACTCGGAGTACAAGGGAATACTTTTCAAGCGTCAGCAATCAGGAGCCTGCCTGGAGAATAGAGGCACATATTTCAAACTTCAGCAGTCCAGCATCACTCGGAGGAAGGGCGAAACATCTCCAATCACAATGCAAGGCAACAACGCAAGAATTCCAGTGGAAGAATACAAGTTCAAGGCAACACAAAGAGCATGTTAGTAGACATAGATAGGACCCTTTTGTATTTCACAGATCATAGCTTAGGATAGCTTCTTTTTATTTTAACATGGTGTAATAAGGAGGTCAGCGATCAGTAGCAACAACAACAGCAGTGAAATCACAGTCCCTGGTAGTCCCAGCTACCAGACCTTCCCGAACTACACTGACCTGATTCCTTTTAAGCCAAGGATATGTAGGCAACCTCCAAAGCAGGGTGCGGTCAAACTTTTCAAAATGCTTCACACGGAGTATTCAAACGGGCAAAAATCGCTCCTATCCGCTCACTTATCTTTGCCTGAAAACTCTTCGTGTTTCCGAGCAAAGAGGGGCAGTTGTGAGCACGTGATTTTTGTCCTATATGAATTACTCCCATAATTTCAAAACAAAATAATTTCTTTTCATTATTTGCAATTTTGTTGAATTTGGTGGCATGTTGTGTTAATTGTTTGCATTTGTATGTGCATTTTTATTTTTATTTAGTTAATGAAAAATACAAAAAAAAATATGTGCATTTGCATTTGGGAGTTGATTTTGACATGTTAGGATTAAGTAAGTAATTAAGTTATTTTATAGAAAGGGAAAACACTTCAGAATGCAATTCAAGTCAACAACAAAAGAGGTTTGCGGAAAGAATGCAAGTCAACAGTCCGAGAAGAAGCAGCGCAGCTTTCACAGGACCCTCCCCTGCTCCTCGTCATCTTCTTCATACGTGAACAACAGAAACAAAAGCTAGAACCCTAGAGACACATTCAGCGGAACCCTAGACCTCTGAAACACCAAGCGACCAACTCCACCAGCTCCTCAGCCGCCACTCCAGCCCGTCCATCGACCACCCTCATCGCCAGCGCCCATCAACAAACGACCACCCCATCTCCATCTGTTTCCGCCACCGGACCCTCCATAACCGCCGCCAGTCGCTGCTTCTTCAACCAGAACGACCACCCAAGCTTCTTCGCTTCAACACCAGTCACAAACAGTCCCAGCCTTCACCATCCACTCGCCGGAACTCACACGGACAGACACACGAAATCCAGAACACACACAACACCATGTTCTTCTACTGAGTTACGCTGGAGTGAGATGTCGGAAACGATTTGAGGTCGTCGTCCAGTTGCCGGTTTGAGTTTCGCTGTTGGTTCGCGGTATCGGTTCGATTCTTTGCTGCTGTATTTCATCTTTCCGTTCGATTTCAAAGCAGTGAGACGAGCTATATAGAGGTCTGTCTCCATGTTGTTTCTACTGTCTTTATAGCTTGAAATTTATGTATTTGTTATCATGTTACCTTAGTAATTGTGTTTGGTTATATTTTGAAGCTGATTTCTACTGATTTTCATACCCTTTTATTAAGCTTATTTCAAATGGACACTTAAGTAGATATGTGCAATATTTGTGTTCTATTTAATCACCTTCATAGTCTCAAGTTTCAGTTCTACCATTACCTTGTGTTTATGAAGATTTGGGAATAATTCTGATGACAGAAGAAACGCAATGAGAAAGGTTTTTTTTTGTTCGTTCATGCCTGGTGCACCAGTTATATGCCCATGTGTAATTTTGCTTGTTTCATATTAAGTTAAAAACCGTGATATCCATTTTGGATTCCTTTCCGTTAATGTTGTCCTCATTTTAGTTTATTTTTTTAGTCTATGTTTTCCTTATAGTTAATCTTTCATGTAGTCAGATATGGTTTAATTCATTACGAAATGCCATTGAATTGTGTAGGGGAGCTGTTACCGTCATATGCGTAACAGTGATCCTTTTGCTTAATTGATATACTAGCTTACTAGTGAATGAATTCAATAATTTGGCCTACGAATATGAATATCCGTAGTTTGTTTTAGTTGAGTAAAGCCTTTTGGAATAATTTGGGGTGCGCCAATAAAATCTTAAAATGCATGGCCCTCGCTTGTTTAGTATTTTAATCCTTAGAATCGGAGGCGTGCCATTTAGCAAATTCCATGGTCCTCGCAAAGTGCAAACGCGTAGTTGCTTTAGGCGCGTATTTTAATAATCTACTTTCTTAAACTTGGGTGCACATTTATGTGACCCAATCCAAATCCCAACGAAGTTAAAATTTATCGAAAATCACGGGTGCATTTATGTGATGTGGTTCGAGACGTGTTTTAACGACGTTGCAATCTTCTTTAATTAAAATGAACAAAAGCGGTTAAGAGTTAAAATTTGCACATAGGTTCATAATTGTTTAAAATCAGATAATTCAAGCCGAATATAACAGTTGAGCGACCGTGCTAGAACCACAGAACTCGGAATGCCTAACACCTTCTCCCAGGTTAACAGAATTCCTTACTCGGATTTCTGGTTCGCGGACTGTTAAACAGAGTCAAACCCTTTCCTTGATTCGGGATTCAAACCGGTGACTTGGGACACCATAAATCTCCCAAGTGGCGACTCTGAATCTCTTAATAGATGAATCCCGTTTTGATTGTCCTTTAATTGGAGAAACTCCCTTTATTATACTCCTTACGGGGTGTAGTAGTAGAAAAAGGAGGTGTGACAGCTCTGGCGACTCTGCTGGGGATACAAACCCAGAACTTCGGTTCAAGGTTTAAGAATTCGAGCTTAGAAGTATTGTTATGTTTGTCTTTATCTGATTTTCCTACATGTTTCCTGCCTAATGTGCTAAATGCTTTACCGCTTTGATATTATTTGAACTGTATATATAAACTGTGCCGAAACCCTTCTCTTCTCACCTCCGGGGATGTGCTTACTGGTTGAGACTCCCTATTCTGTTAGTGTCATACCTTGAAATAAGAAAGAGGCCGGACAAGTTACTAAGCCGGACGATCCCGCGGGTCCCCGGTACGTAGCCCCCTCCTCGACTCGAGTTGTCCGCTCGGGTACACAGTCTAGAACCTATACCCAGGTTTTGAACTTAGAATAACTTGACCTCATGCCGGATCCCTAGTAGGAATGCTTATCTGCATCACGTGCATTTTGACTTAGGGGACTCAACACAGGGGTTGGGTCCGTCTAGGACAAGTGTACCCGGAATAATGGACCATCCTGATGCATCCTACTTGTGCATTTATCTGTTTTGGACTCGCATGCTTACCGGCTTTGAATATCTGGAAAAAATTGGAAAAGAAAATAGCAATGTGAGGNACAGAATTCCTTACTCGGATTTCTGGTTCGTGGACTGTTAAACAGAGTCAAACCCTTTCCTCGATTCGGGATTCAAACCGGTGACTTGGGACACCATAAATCTCCCAAGTGGCAACTCTGAATCTCTTAATAGATGAATCCTGTTTCGATTGTCCTTTAATCGGAAAAACTCCATTTATTATACTCCATTAGGGGTGTAGTAGTAGAAAAAGAAGGTGTGACACTGTGCACGGATCGGATCAGATCAAATTTAGCATATTTCGAATTCGGATTTCGGATTTCGGATTTTGAATTTCGAATTCTGGAAAAGACAATTTGAATCGGATCCAAATTAACATTGGATCAGATCAGATTTTAAACTTAGGATCGGATAATTTTTCGTATTGTCAGATCAGATTGTCACTCAATTAAGTCGTACTGACCATTTACCAATAAAATTTTAAAAGGTGCTGAATTATGTCATACTCACAAGATTGCTGGTTAGGACATAGAACCATTCATCTCCTAAAACACCATTCAATCAGAATCAAAAAAATTGAGTAAAAAAACACCATTCATCTCCTAAGGCACCATTCAATCAGAAAACACCATTCATCTACCAAAAAAGATCAACGACTTCTTGGAATAAACAAACCACAATCTGAAATATTACATAATGCAACAATTGTCTTTCAAACCAAACCAAACTGAAGAGCCCAAACAAAACACAATCGATTTCCAATCGTTTGCTCTTGATTGGAAATCGAACCGTGAAGACTGTTCCGGTTAGGGCTGCAGTTCTGGTTGAGACTTGAGACTTGAGAGGATGAAGGTTGTTTGCTTCTGTAGAGATTTGGACTTTGGAGTTCACTGAAGAGTGCAGAGAGGCGGAAGTTTGAGACTCTTCAGTCTTCACTGAAGAGAGGCGGAAGAGAGGCAGAAATATGTGAGAGAGAAATACGTCGATATAACCTAAGTGAGTGAGGGGCTGTCTGAAAAATGAATAAGCTCAACCCTAAAATTTTAGTGTAGTATTTATATAGGTCCATATAATTTCGGATTTCGGATCGGACTGGATTAAAATCGTACAAATCAGAATCCAATCCGAAAGTCTAAAAATTTATAAAACATAATCCGTATCCAATTCGAAATACAAAATACAAAAATCCGAAATAAAGTGGATCGGATCGGATTTCGAATATCCGATCCAAATGTACAACCCTACTTCACTTTAACATTGTTCAACTGGCAATAATCAATGCACATGTACATAGAACCATCCTTCTTCTTTAGAAACAAGACTGGAGCATCCCAAGAAGACACACTGGGCCGAATGTGTCACGACCCAAACTGGAGGGTCATGACTAGGACCCGGGCCAAACTTTTCGAGCACCAATGTAAAGTTTATATAACCTTTCATATTATCTTTAAGGGCCGAGGAGATCAATATTAATGGTACACATGAATCCTAAACAGCCAACAATGATAGATAATGGCACGAACATATATAACATGGGCCGACAAGGCTGTCGTGAAGCTATATATAAGGTACGAGCTGACAAGCTTCCATGAGAGACTATACTACAAAAATCAGTCGACAAGGCAATCCAAACTATACATGAGTCAATACCTATCTATGAGCCTCTAAAGGAACATAAGTGTCGCAACATTGTGGGAACGTGGCCCCGACATACCCGTAATGTTTAAAACAGAAATGCATACAAAGACCACAGCAAGTCCGGAGAAGGGATGCATCTACCTGTCCATCAGGACATGCTGCACGACATGCAGCATCCACAAATAACGAGGACGTCAGTACAAACAACGTACTGAGTATGTAAGGCAGGAATGCATAAGTAAGAGCAGTAATGTAAACAGGGATAGAGAAATATAACCTGTAACATCTGGGTACCTGTAAAATCTGGGTACATAAAATTTAAAAACACAAGCCTCTGCGGGCATCATCATCATCATCATCATCATATCGTATCCGGCCGTGATAGGCCTAGTAAAAATATACCCGGCCATCATAAGACTCGGTAGAATCGTACTCAGCCATGTGGAGCTCGATAAAACCCAATTGATTAGTGGTTGCACAATAGGTGCCGTACCCGGACGACTATAGCAGGGCTTGGTAGAGTAAAATAGATACATATATATAATGCATGTTGGACTCATTGGAATCACATTCTGAACCTTTCGGAGTGACGTAAGGTCAGTATCCTCCATACACGTTTTTAGGACTAAGTCTTCATCATGAATCTTATAAGAATCAGGAAGTGCCAACAACATTGATAACATAAGAATAAGAGAAGCTACATCAACATCAGTTGTTCCATAACAAGGGAAACAATGTAAGTACTGCTAGCTTCTAAGAGTAGAGTATCTTTGGAAGCTCGTTCATTACATTATGTACAATCGAAGTCATGAAAGAGAAGGAAAGGGATATCCTGACATACATTATATATACTGCTCAACCTCAAGCTATACAAATGTCATGACTCCTTAGTCTACAATAAGTGAAATAACACTATCGTTATCATTTGATTGTCGTAACTATTATGTATCGACCCCATCTTATTTTACGATGAAACGGAAAACACCTCCTCTATTTATATGATTTCCCACAAGTTAAAAAAATCAGCAAACAGCCCAAAATACCACAATAATAATCATAATGAGCCTCCCAAAATAGTCCACCAACCAACAACATCACTAACAAGCCTTTCAATATATAACTCACAAGTTCTAGCTTCAACGACTTAGCCGCAACTTGGATAATCTTAAATACATGTAGAATAAGAGGTTATGTACCTTTAAATAGATAGAGCAACTGTAATTTGACCTTAATTCCCCTCAAAATATCCTTCCATTGCTTCCACAAGAACAAGGAAGCGAAACTAGCAATCAATTCGGGGGTTTCAGCACTATAATCACTTTGTAAGACATGAAATCACCTAGGGTTGATATTAAAAACTTGAGGGAGTAATTTTTAGAACATAAACCACTTAAACAACCTCCCACACGAGCTGGAACCATACAAAATTCAGCAACAAGAAGAAGAACAAGAAACTTACTAGCGCCACAGGATTCCCGAGACTTGATTTGTGTTGTTTGCCCTTTGTTTGGGTCTTTGATCATGAGACAACCTTGAAAAAAGTATTTTTACGGTTCTAGGTTCTGAAGATACTGAAAAAAAATGACTTAAAACGGGGTTGAGGCATCTTATATATATCCATATATCTCAACCGCCTATGTGGGTCCCATAGAGAGCTGCTTGGTGTAGTCTCGTAAAAACACAAATATCTCTCTACTCTGAGATCGTATGGACGAACGGTTTAATGAGTTCGAAACTAGACTCATAGATTTTTAATTTGGTGGGTAGATCACTCCGTACTTCCAAGTAAATTAGGAGAAAAGCTTAGTAACATTTGACCTAAAGTTTAAGTTTGCGACAACTTTTGTCGACTTTTATTTCATAACTCGTTAGACTTCAAGAATTATGATACATATATTATATGATTTAAATAAATTAAAACACGACCTCTTTAGAATATTAAGCACCTCTAGTTTTACCCAAAAATATGGGTCAAAACATCCTTGATTCGTTTAACTTCTAATACTTGTTAACCACTCTTATACACCTTTGTATCATTTAAGACCAATAGGATTAACTTCTTATCATCTCAAAGATAATATCTTCTCACATTTACGTCGATTAAATTACAACGTGAACTAAGGTATGTGAAAATGAGTTGTAACACTCTCCCCCCCCCCCCCCCAGGAATATTCATCCTCGAATGTAAAGGTTTCTAGGGAGTCTAAGTCATCGTGGATTCCGACGGAAATTTCCGACTGAGTTTCCCCTATAAAATGGACACTAGACAAATTTGTAAGCAATTAAACCTAACGTATGGTCTCACAAGGCTATACGAAGCATTATGGATATATAAATTATCTGTATATCACCATTTTGTATTAAGGAAGTGTATTCTCAAGCTATTGCTTACCTCATAGAGCCGTTTCACCTTCTAATGTGTCCTGCATTCCCCTGGCATCCTCGTTATCTTCAATCTGGAATTGGTAAGGGTATTTAGACTTCATCTACTCTTCTTCTTCCCATGTCATTTCTTCCATATTCTTGTTCCTCCACAATGCTTTGACGGAAGCTACATCCTTAGTTCTCAGCTTGCGGACTTGTTGATCTAATATAGCCTCTGGCACTTCTTCATATGACATATCCTCTTTAACTTGTACATCTTTGATAGGGACGACCCGAGAAGGGTCTCCAATACATTTACTCAACATAGATACATGGAATACCAGGTGGAAAAATTCCAATTGAAATGGCAATCTAACTCATAAGCAACATGTCCAATTCGTCGAAGAATTTTGTACGGCCCGATATACCGCGGACTCAGCTTACCCTTCTTCCCAAAATGCATAACACCCTTCATCGGTGAGATCCTTAGGAAAACCCAATCAACAACCTCATATTCCAGATCACGACGTCGGACATCAGAATAAGACTTTTGCCTGTTTTGCACCATCCTTAGTAGTGCTTGTATCACTTTCACCTTCTCAATGGCTTGGTGAATCAAATCTGGCCCATATAATTCTTTTTTACCGACTTCAAACCATCCACCTGGTGATCTAAATATCCTCCCGCACAGTGCCTCGTACAGAGCCATTTTAATACTAGAATGGTACCTATTATTGTAGGCAAATTCTATGAGTGGCAGATGGTCATCCCAATTCCCCATGAAATCTAGAACACATGCTCGTAGCATATCCTCAAGTGTCTGAATGGTACGTTCAGCCTGTCCGTCAGTCTGCAGATGGAATACAGTGCTGAGATTCAGTTGTGTGCCTAAACCTTTCTGAAACAAACTCCAAAAGTTAGCCGTAATTTGAGCTCCTCGGTCTGATATAATAGATACTGGTACACCATAAAGCCTAACAATCTCCTTGATATACAACTTTGTATAATCTTCAGCCGTGTAAGTTATCTTAACTGGCAGAAAATGGTAGGTTTTGTAAGTCGATCAACTATCACCTAGATGGAGTCAAACTTATGATAAGATCGAGGTAATCCAATAATGAAGTCCATATTAATCACCTCCCATTCCAAGGTTGGAATCTCTATATTCTGAATCAATCTACTGGGTTTCTGCTGCTCGGTCTTTACTTGTTGACAATTAGGACACTGGGCTACAAATTCTGCAATAGATTTTTCCATGTTATCCCACCAATACTGCTCCTTAACGTCATGATACATCTTTGCCGAGCCGGGATGTATGGAATATCGAGACTGATGAATCTCAATTATAATCTTTTCTCGCAACCCTACCACATTAGGCATACATAATAAACCCTGGTATCTCAGTGCCCCATGTCCTCCGATCTCGAAAGCTGTAATTTTACACTGCTGAATGCTCTCTCTCAATCGTACTAAGGTAGGATCTTCATATTGCCGTAGTTTTACCTCGGCTACCAAAGATGATTCTGATGTACTCTATATAGTAGCACCTCCGTCCTAAAAGTCTAACAATCTGATCCTCATATTGGCCAGCTGATGAAGCTCTTTAGTCAACCCCTGTCTACCTGCCTCAATATGTACTAAGCTTCCCATTGACTTATGATTGAGAGCGTCTGCCACATTATTGGCTTTACCGGGATGGTACAATATCTCGAAATCATCGTCTTTTAGTGCTGCCTCAAATTCAACTCCTTCTGCTTGAAGATGTATTGTAAACTCTTGTGATCTGTGTAGATGTTAACATGGACTCCATATAAGTAGTGTTGCAATATATTCAATGCATATATTACTGTAGCCAACTCCAAATCATGAGTTGGGTAATTCTTTTCATGTTTCTTCAATTGTCTCGATGCATAAGCAATCACCTTCCCACGTTGCATCAATACGCACCCCAAACCTATACCTGAGGCATCACAATATACCACATAATCTTCTGTTCCTTCTTGGAGAGTGAGCACTGGCGCATATGTCAATCGATTCTTTAGCTCCTGAAAACTACGTTTACAAGTGTCAGACCACTGGAAATTGGTAGCTTTCTGTGTTAACTTAGTCAATGGTGCTGATATAGAGGAAAACCTTCCTACAAACTATCTATAATATCCTGCTAGCCCCAGGAAGTTGCGGACTTCTTGTGGTGTTGTAGGTCACGGCCAATTCTTCACTGCATCAATCTTCTGAGTGTCAACACGAATACCCTCTTCAGATATCACATGGCCAAGGAATGCTACTAAATTCAACCAGAATTCACATTTGGAGAGCTTAGCATATAACTTACGATCCTGAAGGGTCTGTAATACTACCCGCAAGTGGCCCGCATGTTCCGCCTCCAAACGAGAATACACTAGAATGTCATCAATGAATACGATCACGAACACATCAAGATACGGCTTGAATATACTATTCATGAGATCCATAAAAGCAGCTGGGGCATTTGTTAGCCCAAACGACATCACCAAGAACTCAAAGTGCCCATATCTTGTTCGGAAGGCCATCTTGGAAATATCCTTCTCCTTAACCCTCACCTGATGATACCCTGGACGTAAGTCAATCTTGGAGGAATACTTGGCACATTGGAGTTGGTCAAATATGTCGTCAATCCTTAGAAGTGGATACTTGTTCCTTATCTTAACCTTATTCAACTATCGATAATCGAGACACATCCTTAACGACCCGTCTTTCTTCCGCACGAACAAGACTGGCTCACCCCAAGGTGATTTGCTAGGCCTAATGAAGCCCTTTAGAATGTCCTTCAACTATGCCTTCAACTCTCGCAACTCTGCCGGGGCCATCCTATGTGGAGGGATAGAGATCGGTTGAGTTTCATGCAACACATCAATGCTAAACTCAATCTCCCTTTCGGGAGGAAGGCCTGGGAGTTCATCTGGGAAAACATCTAGATATTCATTGACCACAGGGATTCATTGTAGAGTAGGCGACTTCACCTCCACATCCCTAACGTGAACAAGGTGATAAATGTAACCTTTTGAGATCATCTTCCTTGCCTTAAGATAGGAAATAAACCTACCTTTTGCCATGGCAAAGCTCCCCTTCAATTCAATAACGGGTTCACTAGGAAACTTAAACCTAACAATCTTCGTACGACAATCAACATTAGCATAGCATGAGGCGAACCAGTCCATTCCCATTATCACATCTGTCACACCTCCTTTTTTTTACTACACCCCTGGGAAGGGCATAATAAAGGGAGTTTTTCCAATTAAAGGACAATCGAAACGGGATTATTTAATTAAAAAAGATTCATAGTCGCCACTTGGGAGATTTATGGTGTCCCAAGTTACCCGTTCAAATCCCGAATCGAGGAAAGGGTTGACTCTGTATTACAGTCCGTGAACCAGAAATCCGGGTAAGGAATTCTGTTAATCTAAAAGAAGGTGTTAGGCATTCCCGAGTTCCGTAGTTCTAGCACGGTCGCTCAACTGCTATAATTGGAATAATTATCTGATTTTACTACATGTTCAAAACCTATGTGCATTTTAACTTTTAAATCGCTTTTATTTATATTAAAGAAGATTTAACATTGTCTAAAACGTGTCTTTGGACCGCGTCACATGAAATGCACCCGCAATCTGAAACACATTTTATCCAACGTTATGAGGATTTAGATTTGGGTCACATGAAATGCACACCTGAGTTTAGGAAGGTAATATTATTAAAACAATGCGCCTAAAGCAACTACGCATTTTTAACTTTGCGAGGGCCATGGACATTTGCTAAATGGCACGCCTCGAATTCTAAGGATTTAAAAGAAAATTAATTAAAATGAGGGCCATGCAATTGTCATTTTTGTTTGGCATGGCGCACCCCAATTTTATTTTAAAGGGTACTAAATTCGGAGGGCCGCAACTATTTGCGTTGCCTAATATGGCGCACCTCCTTTAACTTAAGAAGTTTGACTATTTGAACAATTAAAGAGTCAAAATTATACTAGTGCCTGAGTTAATTTAAGAAAGAGCTGAAGGTGTAAAGGGCTTGAGCTAAGCGTAAAGCCCAACAACTGTAAGGTGCAAAGCTGTCCTGGACCGGTAATCCCTAAAGCCAAATAGCACTGGCCCAAATGAGAGCCCAAGTTGGGGAGCAAGTCCCTTTCAGTAGCTCAGAGGATCCCATTTCGTATCCCACCATCACACAGAATATCAATTAAAAGCCCCTTCAGTAGATCACAAGTGAACTAGTCTTGATACAAAACACCATCGTTATTCAGATCACATGCCATCATTAATAAAGAAAAACAAAATGAGATTAAACTAACAATTAACTCGGAGCCTTAACTAGTTAACACAAATTGCCTACTTCAACTTCTCCTTCTATTTTTATACCTATAAGCCAAGCCTGTTTATCAACGGGGCGAGTGAAGAGAACAAAAACATACTGGGCCTGAGTCACAGGCCCAAGTGGCAACGACAAGCCATTTCCTGCGAAGGAGTTCATACTCTAAACATCAAAGGCTCAGAAGCTTCAGAAAGAGCTAGGATGAAAACTCATTGATTCAGCATCAAGTCTAAACATGTTGCGAAAACAATTAAGATTTACCAACAGATATATTCTAGCAAACAACACCATTGTTCAGTAACTAATACGTCAAAAAAAAAAAAACTCAGAACACATGCCCAAAATGACTTGTAAGGAAAATAAGACCAACCCATAAGAAATATAGTTTAAGCACAGTCCCCCTTTAGACATACATTACATACTGAATTACATAGTTCAATCACTGATTCACTCAGCATAATCCCCATAAAACCTAACATATTCATAGGCATTCACACATTAACAGAAACATTGCTAAAATCCTTAATAAACACATAGCACTTAAGAAGGACATGTAACAGGGGAAATTCAGAAAAAAGAAGAAGAAGAAACTAAGTTATGAGCCAACATTTAAAGGTTCAGCCATCGGAAATCCACTTCCATTTCTTAACTCTCCAACTTTGAGCATCAATTTACATAGGTTTTCAAGCATATGTACCTGGGATTGAAGAAACAAGGAAACAATGAGGGATCAACAGTATTGACAGCAAAAATCAACACCAACAACAACACAGCCCAGATTTAGTAATTGACACCAGAAAATCTGTTCAAAATCCAATGGAACAGTAGTCTTCAACACAGCTTGACCAAAAAAAAAACCCTCCAAAACTAAGATCAAACCAACTCAAATCCCATCAATGAACACTATTGTTTTCAAAACTTTAAAAAAAGAATTAGAAAACTCTGAACCTCAATGGAACAGTAGAGAATTTGTAGCCGTTTTGTATTTTCTGGATTCTTATCTCTTATTCTCTTCCCTTAAGGTCTCTCCAGATCTGCCTTGCAAGGCAAGTTTAGGGTGCCTTTATAGGCAAGGTTCTAGGGCAACTATCAGATTTCCCTTTTTTAAACCCTATCCCTCTTTAATTCTCATTTTTAGCTAAAAATTCCCTCAATTATTGAATTGTTAACCAAGTTAGCCTACTACAAGTCTGAAATTCAATTTAAACCCCCCCACCTAGCCTCCTAGAAGCTTCTAAATCTGTTATTAAAAGATTCCCTAATCTAGACTACCCAAATTACCCCTCACACCCCTGAAATTTACATTGTAATCAAATGAGCTATGGGTCAAATCTACCCTGGGTCCAATCCATTAGGACTCCAACCCAAACCTGGGCCTGCAGGACCCAAGTTCACATTAAAAATCAAAGACACACTGAACTGCTAGACTAAATACCCCTAAAAAAAATCATGAAAGCTCATAAGGTCTTGGGCCTTTTTTAAAAAGAATCTCACCCAAAATCATGCTTAATTAAGTAAACTTGATACTGAACATGCATAAGCAATGGCTTTGGACAACTCGACAAGCAAGAAACAATCAAGAAAAGGAAAAAAAGGAGACAGAAGATGATGAGAGATGAGATAAGAAATGAAAAAAAAGACAAAAAGAACAATACCTACGATGACTTGGGCAGTAAGAAGATGAAGCAGATCTTTAAACCTCCAAATTAAGCCAAGTCAGACCTTAATCGTGTGTTCCTTTCAAGAACACACAAATAAAGTCCAACTAGACCCCAACCCTTTATTGAAACTTTGATTTGGGATTTTGGGATTTTTAGGGTTTTCTTTCAAGAACAGATTCGAGAGGCTCTATTAAGATTCTAGGGTAAAGGGACACAGACTAGGGAAGAGGGGGTCAAGAAGGCTTTGGGGTGTTATTTTGGTGGGGTTTGGGGTCAGCGCCGCCATCAGAGGAAATTTGGGCGGCGCTAGGGTTTCCAAGATTTGAGGCGATACGGTGGGATTTTGGGGAAACTGAGTGGGGATCTAGGATGGGGAAGTGGAGATGAGCGTGTGGTGTAACTTTGGCGGTGGTTAGACACAGGCCGCCGCCGTAGGCGATTTCCGGCGGGGGGCAGGCGACGGTTTTACGGCGGTGCTAATGGGGTTCTGTGAGGGGGATGAGAGACGAGAGATGGGGGTAGGGGGGGGGGGCGTTTGGACAATAATATATCAAATGACCCCTAGTTTAGAGCCGTTGGATCAAAGATTCTCAATGGCTAGATATAAACTAGACTAAACGGGGTCGTTTGGCTGAGGACGGGGATGGACCAGGCAACGGGTTGGACTTTGGCGGGTTTGGGAGGAAAAATCGTGGGCCTGGGGATTGGATCTTGAATACAGCCCAACACCTTTAATTTCAAACCTTTTGTTCTCTTCTCTTTTTAATTCAATTTTCCAAAATTCCTTTTCTTCTCTTTTTTTTTCAAAATTAAATAAAAATCTAAATTAAATCCTTATTAACCTAAAAACACTAATTAAACCTAAATGATAATTATCACAATTAATTAAAAACAAATTAAAAGAAAAACTACTCAAAGTCAAAGTTAAAATTAAAAGGTGCAAGATAACTATTTTTGTGATTTTCCATTTTATAAAAACAACTAAATTACTAATTAATTCTTAAAATGCAAAGTTAAACCCTAAATGCACATGCAACACATTTGTTTTTGTATTTTTCTAATTAAAATGCACAGACAAATGCAAACAGTTAACAAAAAAATGCTACAAAAATTAACAAAATTGCTAATAATGGAAAAATTATTTTGTTTTGAATCTGTGGGAGTAATTCCTATAGGGCAAAAATCACGTGCTCACAGCTGCCCCTCTTTGCTCGGAAACAGAAGAGTTTTCGTGGAAAGATAAAGTGAGCAGATACGAGCGATTTTTGCCCGTTTGAATACTCCGTGGGAAGCATTTTTGAAAGAGTTGACCGCACCCTGCTTCTGAGGTTGTCTACATATCCTTGGCTATAAAGGAATCAGGTCACAGTTCGGGAAGGTTTGGTAGCTGGGACTACAATGAAGCTGTGATTTCACTATTGTTGTTGCTGCTGCTACTGCTTACTGAACCCCCTTATTACACCATGACAAAGTATAAAGAAGCCATACTAAACTATGATCTATGAATTACAAAACCTATCTATATCTTCAAACTTGATCCTGCAGCTCTTGTTGCCATGCTGACTTGTATTCTCCTAGTGAAATTCCTCTATTGTCGACTTGAATTGTAATCTGAGATGTTTTCCCTTTCTTCAGGTGGACGCCTGACTGCCAAAACTTGAATTACATTCTGAGATGCATTCCTTTTCTCCAGGTGGACGCCTGACTGCTGATCTGTATTTTGAGATGTTGCCCTTTTCTCCAGGTGGACACCTGACTGCTGAACTTCAATTGTATTCCCTTGCTCTCCAGGCGGGCTCCTGACTGCTGAACTTGAGATGTATTCCCGTGCTCTCCAGGTGGGCTCCTGATTGCTAAACTTGAAATGTATTCCCATGCTATCCAGGCGGGCTCCTGACTGCTAAACTTGAAATGTATTCCCATGCTCTCCAGGCAGGCTCCTGATTGCTAAACTTGAAATGTATTCCAATGCAATCCAGGCGGGCTCCTGACTGCTAAACTTGAAATGTATTCCCATGCTCTCCAGGCGGGCTCCTGACTGCTGAACTTGAAATGTATTCCCATGCTCTCCAGGCGGGCTCCTGACTGCTAAACTTGAAATGTATTCCCATGCTCTCCAGGCGGGCTCCTGACTGCTAAACTTGAAATGTATTCCCATGCTCTCCAGGCGAGCTTCTGATTGCTAAACTTGAAATGTATTCCCATGCTATCCAGGCGGGCTCCTATCTGCTGAACTTGAAATCTATTCCCATGCTCTCCAGGCGGGCTCCTGACTACTAAACTTGAAATGTATTCCCATGCTCTCCAGGCAAGAGCGGTCTCCTGATTGCTGGACTTGAAATGTATTCCCATGCTCTCCAGGCGGGCTCCTGACTGCTAAACTTGAAATGTATTCCCATGCTCTGCAGGTGGGCTCCTGATTGCTAAACATGAAATGTATTTCCATGCTTTCCAGGCGGGCTCCTGACTGCTAAACTTGAAATGTATTCCCATGCTCTCCAGGCGGGCTCCTCACTGCTAAACTTGAGATGTATTCCATGCTCTCCAGGCAGGCTCCTGACTGCTGAACTTGAATTATATTCCCTGCTTTCCAGGCGGGCTCCTGATTGCTAAAACTTGAACTGCTTCTCCCTGTTCTCCAAGTGGGTACCTGATTTCAATAAAAATAGACAAAACAAAGAAAATTCTCTGCCCCAGTTTGGTAGCTGGGCACATAGGTGAGTGTTAAACTGAATTCTTCTACCAACTATTACTAAGAAATTTAAAGCTAGATCCTATTATCCATGGAGGTCCTGACAACTCTTAATTAAATGAAAATTGTAAATCTAAGTTATATCTTCTACAAGTATTACTTCCGCTAAGTCCTGTTACCTAATAGGGTCTTAAAACTATATCCTATTATCAGGAAGGTCCTGAAAATCAAAATCAAGTCTTATCTTAAAAGTGACAATTATACGGCTGAATTATACTACCCTACAACAGAATTTATGCTACATCTTGTTATCTAATGGAAATCTTAAAACTAGGTCCCATTATTCGGGAGGGGGGGGGGTTCCTGAAAACTCCTAATTGAATCCTATTAAATATGCAAACTTTGAAGCCAACTTACATTTCTTTATGCTAAACTATGCTATGCATGACTGTTTTGAAATTTAACTAAGCCACATTTTCCAGGAGGGTCCTGACAACTCTTAATTGAATCCTATCTTAAACATGCAAACCTTGAAACCAACTTATATTCCTTTGGGATACATTTATGATAGATTATGCTACTCATGTTTGTTTTGAATTTTAAACTAGGTCCCATTTTCCAGGAGGGTCCTGACAACTCCTAACTGAATTATATTTCCAGAATGAAAATTTTAAAACCATCTTATATTCTTTTGGGGTATATTTATGCTAGATTTTGCTACTCATTATTATTTTGAGTTTTAAGCTAAGTCCCATTTTCCAGGAAGGTCCTGAGAATTTACGGTCATACCTGTTTGGTGCCTGCCTTTCCTAACGGAGGGTTTCTCCTAAACAAACGAAATTTTTTGCCCCTGTTTCAATCAAAGAAAAATCTTGTCAGTTTAAAAATAGGGTGGTAGGTTTGTGGCCTTGACTTTGAGGGCGATTGCTCCTTCACTTTCCATGATCACTTTGATTTCCACTCGAAGACATTGCTAGTTTATTGACTGACCACTTTCTCTGTCATCCTTATCACAGAGAATACCTCTTCTCCGTTCAGACACAATACCCCCTATCTGTTGTATTGCTCATGACCTGATATTTACCAAGCCTTTGTGTCTCACATGAATCCCAAAGCACGTCAATTGCCACCCACTCCGTGCATGTTGTTCTTTCTTGACTTAAACCATTGGCTCTGGCCTTGAGTTCTATTGTTCCTTCACTTGCCATGATAACCGATTCCCACTCGAACACCTTGCTTGTTTATTGACTAACCACTTTCTTTGTTACCTTTAACACAGAAAATACCTCTTCTCCGTTCAGACCCAATACACTCGATCTGTTGCATTGCTCATGAACGGACATTTACCAACCTTTGTATCTCACATGAACCCCAAAGCACGTCAATTGAGACTCACTCGGTGCATATGCAGTTCCTTCTTGACATAAACCACTAGCCCTGGCCTTGAGGTCTGTTGCTCCATCGCTAGCCATGATAACTTCGATTTCTTCTTGGAAGATCCCGCTTGTCACTGGTTTACCACCCTTTTTGTCAATCTTAACTCAGAAAATACCTTTGATCTGTTCACCCTAGCTCTCCTTCTGTTGCATTGTCCATGAATTGATATATACCAAGCCTTTGTATTTCACACGAATCCCAAAGCATGTTGATTGTTACCAGCTCAGTGCGCTTATTGTTATTTCCGAACTTTTGACGCTTTGATGTGCGAACCAGATCCCATTTTGTGCAATTGGAAAGCTCGTGGCAAATTTTGAAGTCATTTCTCACTTGTTATGACCAAACAGACTCAGGAAGAGGAAGTAAACAAGACAAAAGGAACAGAGTAGAGGACAATGGAAAGAGATGATTCCTAAAAGGAAAACTACAAAGTAGAAACCTATCGGATGTGGATACCAACTCTAATGACCATGACATGCACCTGCGGCCTATTCCGTTAAGCAAATCTGATGTTCAGCTCTTGTGGTACCTTTTTGCCGTGAAACTGGGCTTCAATGCTCCGCTTATCCAATCTGATTCACAATCCTTATTCGACTTGTAGTGCCCGAAGGTTTTTCACCATCAAGCCTCTCTTATTTTGGTCGTTCTCTCAACTCACCGTCGCGTTATGGCCCGTGAAGGTTTTCACCAATAAGACTCTCTCATTTTTTATTTCTCTCAGCTTTCATCGCCTTGCGGTACCCGTGAGGGCTTTCATCAATAAGGCTCTCTCATTTTTCATTTCCCGTGTTTGGACCGGAGTGTTTCCCCTAATATGATTCACTGCTACTTGCTCACCTTGGCATCTCTCGAAGACTGATCGGAAGGTCTTTCCTTGGACCGAAATGTGGGTTTTGGATAGTGTTAGAAAGAAAGGATATCAAAAGGCTCAAAGCAATTCGAATGGGTTCAAGATTACAACTTTTGGAATCAGATTTCTCACAACAACCACAACTTCTGCCCCAGTTTCTTTGCTTGGGAACTTTTGGATTTTTACTTTGATGGGATCGAACCGTGAGGCTGCCTACGTATCCTTAAAAGGAATCAGGTCGAACGTAGTTCATGTCATAGGAATTACTTTGTTGCTGTGATTTTTCTTTTCTTTTCTTCCTCTTTCTCTTCTTTTCTTTTCTTTCTTCC
The DNA here is from genome assembly GCF_001879085.1 of Nicotiana attenuata. Lineage (NCBI taxonomy): Eukaryota > Viridiplantae > Streptophyta > Magnoliopsida > Solanales > Solanaceae > Nicotiana > Nicotiana attenuata. The sequence continues at coordinate 1,316,554 of NW_017670253.1, read as the reverse complement.
TTTTCTCTTTGAAGTCTTGTTTTTTTTTTTTACCTTTTTCTTTTCTTCTCTTTTCATTCTTTTTCTTTTCTCCTTTTCCTTTACTTATCTTTCACGCTTGCGTTTTGAACTTTGCTATTGATTCCAAAAGAGGGGTATGAAAGGAAATAAATAAGGCTCAATGGGGGTAAAAAAGGATAAAGTGTTTAGATAGCAGAACAAAATGCCTTCGTCATTCCAATCTTCAAAACACGCCAAGCACGAACAACACATTTAAACAAACCACAGAAAACATTCGTATCATCTTTTGATCGTACCAGACTTGACCATATCTGCACATTCAGCTTTTGTCAACTTTAAGTATCGTTACCACGAACGGCCCCTGCCAATTTGGGGCAAACCTGTTGTTAGCTTCAAACCAATGCAGCATGATGTATTTCAATAGTGTTACTTTATGTTCTATCTGCCCCAGTTTCTCATGGTTAGGGCTTCAAATGATCTCAAAGTGTCCAAATCTGTTCTTATTTCCCTCAAGTGCCCCTATCATCTTCAAAATTGTTTCAATGCTTCATGAGTAAACTAACTTTTAAGACCAGGTCTAGAATTTTGCGTGCATGTCATGTCATTAGAACCAGCATGAAAAGAACTATAAGAGAAGAAGAGAATTAAACAGAAATGACTAGAAATAGCAGAAAACAGAGAATTGCATTAGACAGACGGTGAAAGAGTTTGGACAACAAAACAAGCACAATAAACTGGGATACAACCCTTAGAACAAACCTAGACAACACTAAATGAGATACTACGACCAAAGGAACTAGACGAAATAAAAGGATAGAAGGGTTTGAGTCACAAGACAATATCAAGATTACAACCCTGAATAACCTGGACAACAGAAATGACAACAAACTAAGCCACCAAAGCTCCCCTTCGGCTGACCAAGAAATGGAGCGTCCTTCCAATTACCAAGCACGGTATCTTAGCCACTGAATTCTACATCAACAATACTAGGAACTTCACAAGTCTTCATCACATTGTTCTTAACAAGCTGCTTTTGGGTTCCTTTTGCCGGCTCGTTCTTAAGATCAACCTCTGATAGCGCTGAAAGCTTAGTAGCGCGTGGGCCTCCGAGGCTCCCAGAAGAATTCTCATATTCCTTTTGAAAATAAATCATACCCACCATATGCGTCTCATTATGCACAGGTGATGGACTTTGGCTAGTGTCTGCTGCATCTGAATTTTGCACGACAATGTCGCCTGCATCAATAAGCTTCTGAATCACATTCTTCAGATTCCATTACTTCTCTATGTCATGCCCTGGGGCATCTGAGCAATATGCGCACCTTTGAGAAAAATCAAACTTCTTTGGAAGAGGGTTTGGCATTTTTATCTGGATCGGCTTCAACATGTCCAATTTCTTTAGCCTCTGGAACAGACTGGCATATGACTCTCCCAATGGAGTGTAGGTTTTCTTCTTCCGCAACCTCTCGTTCTTAAATGCTTGATTGGGCCAGAAACCTGATCCAGGGGGTTCTCGGTAGGCTCGTGGGGGTAGATAGGCATTTTGTGGAGCTAGGTACTGGGAAAGTGATGTACGACTTTGGGAGTTCTATGGAGAGAAGTGGCATTGGGGAGGATCATCTGGTGCATAAGGATATCCACGGGGATGATGTCGAGGCTGGAAGTGTTGAGCAGGAAGGCCCATCAGATCATCTTTTCTATTTCTCTTTCTTCCACCCAAACTTACTGGGATGTTTTGAATGTCTTTCATAGTATCTTTCAATGCAGAATAACTTATGATTTTTCCTGACTTGATTCCCTCTTCTACCATTTCCCCTATTTTTAACACATCATTGAAAGGATTCCCACGGCCGGGATCAAATGACTGAAGTAGGTGGTCCCCTGAGCTTGTAGGAAAAGCTCAACCATTTCTTTTTCACCAATCGGGGAACTGACCCGAGCAACTTGCTCCCTCCATCTGAGCCCAAACTCCCTAAAACTTTCCTCCGGCTTCTTTTCCATTTTAGATAGGGAGGAGCGGTCTGGGGTAATGCCCGATTTGTATTGAATGTATCGAACAAACTCTTGAGCCATGTCACCCAATGTATTCCACTTCCCGACATCTTGACGATTATGCCATTCCAAAGCTGCCCCAGTCAAACTCTTACTGAAATATGCCATCAATAGGTCATCTTTCTCTCCAACAGTTCTCATTTCACTATAATAACACCTCAGATGGGCTGCCGGATCTCCACACCCATCATACAAGTTAAACTTTGGCACTTTAAATCCCGCGGGCAGGCGAACGTCAGGGGACACAGACAATTCCTTGTAAGCCATGTTACTCTGGTCTCCCATTCCTTGCTTGTTCTTTAAGGATTATTCTATGCCTTTCAGCCTTCTGAATATCCCATCTCTCCTTTCTCTTCTCGTGAACGTTTCATTTTCAACATGAGGCTCATCCCACGGGCCCTGTTTGTATGAGCAGGGAACCTTGTGGGCAACCTTTGAGGGGTAATATTGGGCATCATGAGCTTGGAGATAAGCGGGTGGATCTGGAGAGTATGGAGGATCATCTGGCATTGTGTCCGGAGCTTGGGTAAGGGCGACATCTAGGAAGCTAGGTGGTGGCGGGGGTGGTGCCTTCCCAGTCGTCCAGGCCTGATACATGTCCGCCATGTGTTGTCTCAATATCTTTACCTCTTCAATCAACCCATTGTCCTGTTCAACCAACCGTTTTCGGGCCTCAGTTCTATTGTTGTCTGCCATTGCCTTTTGACTTTATGTTGTGGAGAGGAGTTACTTCTTCGGGAGCCACAAACCAACCACCTTTCTATACTGAATTGTCAACAACAAACTTGTTAGTGATTAGAGCTTAACAGATAGGCAACCGCACATTTGGGGAATGAATGCACCTAAGCAGTTAACCGTTCCTATTATGCATTTGATCGGTTGGTTGCATCATCCCGGCTTTCCTTATTTCCATTTGCAACTTCCCTTTTCTCTTTTTTCCTTCTTTTTTTTCATTCTTGCCTTCCTTTTCTCTTTCTTTTTATTCTCTTATTTCCCTCTCTTATTTTGCCGTTCCTTCCTTCTCACGGTTTCTTATTCTCTTTCTCTCTTTTTTTCCTTTCTCTCTTATTTTTCCTCTTTTTTTTTATCACTCTTTTTCTTTATTTTGGTTATGGTCGAATCCTATGGAGATTACCTACGTATCATGACCCCGCATGAATTAGACCGAGCGTAGTTCTGGGGGATAAAAATAAATAATAAAACATTTGGGATTTTCAAAAATAAAATGTTTTGATAACATCAACTCATCCTACCTAATGTTTACCATAAAAACCAACAGACTCAAAAAGGAAACTAATAGGAGAAAAATCAAGACTCATTTTGACTCAAAAAGTTATCACTATTTTTTCAAAATTTTCATAAAAATATCCGGCTTTGCCAATACGGCCTTTTAGCACTTCGAGTTAGAAGATTTTAAGGCTGTGTTCGCTAACCGGCCAAAACCTTGAAAAATGACCAAAGGCGGTTGTTCTTGCAAAAACAGCCTTCCGGCGCTCTTTTAGGGACATTCGGCTATTTTTGACAAGAATGGAATCACCTTAATTATTTACCATAAAATTTTGTTCTTTTTGGGCTAGTTTTGTAAAAAGGGAAGTTGGACCCGATGAGGGTTGCCTACGTATCCCACGCCCTGTGAAAATCAAACTGGCGTAGTTCGGGCAAATAAAACAAAACCAACTATTTTTGAAAACAAAACCTTTTTCTTCTTTGTTTTTTTTTATTTTTCTCAAAAATTCGGCAGAGTTTCAATACCATTTGGACATTAGTTTTTTTCTTTCAAAACAGGTGATTAACTCACTTAACCCTTACACTGCTATTTCCTTTTTCCAACTTTCTCCCATCATTCAAAAGACGGTCAGCATGCAAACCCGAAGCAAATAAATGCACAAGTAGCACGTAAAATATGCATCAGGATGGTCTTTGATCCTGGGTACACCTGTCCTAGACGGACCCAACCCCTGTGTTGAGTCCCCTAATTCAAATGCACATGATGCAAACAAACGTTCCTACTAGGGATCCGGCATGAGGCTGAGTTATTCTAGGTTTAGAACTTGGGTTTATTGTTCTAGACCTTGCTTACCCGAGCGGACAACTCGAGCCGGGAGAGAGGGGGGGGGGGAGGGCAGCATACTGGGAATACAGAAGCTTTGCCGGCTTTGCAACTTGTCCGAACCTCATTCTAAACTTGGGAATTGACTCTAACAGAAGAGAAGCTACACGAAGTGCACCCTTCTCCATGATTTAGAAGACTCAGAGAGAGGAAGGGTTTCAGAGCAGTTTATATACAGTTCAACAATATCAAAGCGGTAAAAAGCAACATTTAGCACATTAGGATCAAACATGTGAAATTAAAACCAGATAATAAATAAAGCCAAATATAACAATTATTCCAAGCTCGAATTCTTGAACCCTGAACCAGAAGTTCTGGGTTCTTGTCCCCAGCAGAGTCGCCAGAGCTGTCACACTTCCTTTTTCCTACACCCCCGGGAAGGGCATAATAAAGGGAGTTTTTCCAATTAAAGGACAATCGAAACGAGATTATTTAATTAAAAAAGATTCAGAGTCGCCACTTGGGAGATTTATGGTGTCCCAAGTCACCGGTTCAAATCCCGAATCGAGGAAAGGGTTGACTCTATATTACAGTCCGCGAACCAGAAATTCGGGTAAGGAATTCTGTTAATCTGGGAGAAGGTATTAGGTATTCCCGAGTTCCGTGGTTCTAGCACGGTCGCTCAACTGCTATAACTGGCATAATTATCTGATTTTAGTACATGTTCAAAACCTATGTGCATTTTAACTTTTAAATCGCTTTTATTTATTTTAAAGAAGATTTAACATTGTCTAAAACGTGTCTTTGGACCGCGTCACATGAAATGCACCCGCAATCCGAAACACATTTTATCCAATGTTATGAGGATTTAGATTTGGGTCACATGAAATGCACACCCGAGTTTAGGAAGGTAATATTATTAAAACAACGCGCCTAAAGCAACTACGCGTTTTTAACTTTGCGAGGGCCGTGAAAATTTGCTAAATGGCACGCCTCGAATTCTAAGGATTTAAAAGAAAATTAATTAAAATGAGGGCCATGCAATTGTCATTTTTGTTTGGCATGGCGCACCCCAATTGTATTTTAAAGGGTACTAAATTCGGAGGGCCACAACTATTTGTGTTGCCTAATATGGCGCACCTCCTTTAATTTAAGAAGTTTGACTATTTGAACAATTAATGAGTCAAAATTATACTAGTGCCTGAGTTAATTTAAGAAAGAGCTGAAGGTGTAAAGGGCTTGAGCTAAGCGTAAAGCCCAACAGGTGTAAGGTGCAAAGCTGTCCTGGACCGGTAATCCCTAAAGCCAAATAGCACTGGCCCAAATGAGAGCCCAAGTTGGGTAGCAAGCCCCTTTCAGTAGCTCAGAGGATCCCATTTCGAATCCAACCATCACACAAAATATCAATTAAAAGCCCCTTCAGTAGAGCACAAGTGAACTAGTCTTGATACAAAACACCATCATTATTCAGATCACATGCCATCATTAATAAAGAAAAACAAAATGAGATTAAACTAACAATTAACTCGGAGCCTTAACTAGTTAACACAAATTGCCTACTTCAACTTCTACTTCTATTTTTATACCTATTAGCCAAGCCTGTTTATCAATGGGCGGAGTGAAGAGAACAAAAACATACTGGGCCTGAGTCACAGGCCCAAGTGGCAACGACAAGCCATCTCCTGCGAAGGAGTTCATACTCTAAACTTGAAAGGCTCAGAAGCTTCAGAAAGAGCTAGGCTGAAAACTCATTGATTCAGCATCGAAAAAAAAAACTCAGAACACATGCCCAAAATGACTTGTAAGGAAAATAAGACCAACCCATTAGAAATATAGTTTAAGCACAGTCCCCCTTTTGACATACATTACATACTGAATTGCATAGTTCAATCTCTGATTCACTCAGCATACTCTCCATAAAACCTAACATATTCAGAGGCATTCATACATTAACAGAAACATTGCTAAAATCCTATAATAAACACATAGCACTTAAGAAGGCCATGTAACAGGGAAAATTCATAAAAAAAAAAGAAACTAAGTTATGAGCCAACATTTAAAGGTTCTGCCATCGGAAATCCACTTCCATTTCTTAACTCTCCAACTTTGAGCATCAATTTACATAGGTTTTCAAGCATATGTACCTGGGATTGAAGAAACAAGGAAACAATGAGGGATCAACAGTATTGACAGCAAAAATCAACACCAGCAACAACACAACCCAGATTTAGTAATTGACACCAGAAAATCAGATCAAAATCCAACAGAGCAGTAGTCTTCAACACAGCTTGACCAAAAAAAAAACCTCCAAAACTAAGATCAAACCAACTCAAATCCCATCAATGAACACTATTGATTCAAAACTTCAAAAGAATCAGAAAACTCTGAAGCTCAATGGAACAGTAGAGAATTTGTAGCCGTTTTGTATTTTCTGGATACTTATCTCTTATTCTCTTCCCTTAAGGTCTCTCCAGGTCTGCCTTGCAAGGCAAGTTTAGGGTAACTTTATAGGCAAGGGACTAGGGCAACTATCTGGTTTCCCCTTTTTCAACCCTACCCATCTTTAATTCTCATTTTTAGCTTAAAATCCCTCAATTATTGACTTGTTAACCAAATCAATTTAACCCCCCCCCCCCACCTAGCCTCCTAGAAGCTTCTAAATCTGTTATCAAAAGATTCCCTAATCTAGACTACCCAAATTACCCCTCACACCCCTAAAATTACATTGTAATCAAATGGGCTATGGGTCAAATCTACCCTGGGTCGAATCTATTAGGACCCCAGCCCAAACCTGGGCCTGCAGGACCCAAGTTCACATTAACAATCAAAGACACACTGAACTACTGGACTAAATGCCCCTAAAAAAATCATGATAGCTCATAAGGTCTTGGGCCTTTTTAAATAGAATCTAACACAAAATCATGCTTAATTAAGTAAACTTGATACTGAACATGCATAAGCAATGGCTTTGGACAACTCGACAAGCAAGAAACAATCAAGAAAAGAAAAACAATACCTACGATGACTTGGACAGTAAGGAGATAAAGCAAATCTTTAAACCTCCAAATTAGGCCAAGTTAGACCTTAATCGTGTGTTCCTTTCAAGAACACACGAATAAAGTCCAACTAGACCCCAACCCTTTATTGAAACTTTGATTTGGGATTTTGGGATTTTTAGGGGTTTCTTTCAAGAACAGATTCGAGAGGCTCTGTTAAGATTCGAGGGTAAAGGGACACAGACTAGGGAAGAAGGGGTCAAGAAGGCTTTGGGGTGTTATTTTGGTGGGGTTTGGGGTCAGCGCCGCCACCGGAGGAATTTTGGGCGGCGCTAGGGTTTCCAAGATTTGAGGCGATACGGTGGGATTTGGGGGAAACTGAGTGGGGATCTAGGATGGGGAAGTGGAGATGAGCGTGTGGTGTAACTTTGGTGGTGGTTGGACGCCGGCCGCCGCCGTAGGCGATTTCCGGCGGGCGGCAGGTGACGGTTTTAGGGCGGTGCTAATGGGGTTCTGTGAGGGGGATAAGAGACGAGAGATGGGGGGTAGGGGTTGGGGGGGGGCGTTTGGACAATAATATATGAAATGACCCCTAGTTTAGAGCCGCTGGATCAAAGATCCTCGACGGCTCAGATCTAAACTAGACTAAACGGGGTCATTTGGCTGAGGACGGGGCTGGACCGGGTAACGGGTTGGACTTGGGTGGGTTTGGGAGGAAAAATCGTGGGCCTGGGGATTGGATCTTGAATACAGCCCAACACCTTTAATTTCAAACCGTTTGTTCTCTTCTCTTTTTAATTCAATTTTCCAAAATTCCTTTTCTTCTCTTTTTTTTTGAAGTTAAATAAAAATCTAAATTAAATCCTAATTAACCTAAAACACTAATTAAACCTAAATGATAATTATCACAATTAATTAAAAACAAATTAAAAGAAAAACTACTCAAAGTCAAAGTTAAAATTAAAAGGTGCAAGATAACTATTTTTGTGATTTTCCATTTTATAAAAACAACTCAATTACTCATTAATTCTAAAAATGCAAAGTTAAATCCTAAATGCACATGCAAAACATTTTTTTTTTTGTATTTTTCTAATTAAAATGCACAGACAAATGCAAACAGTTAACAAAAAAATGCTACAAAAATTCACAAAATTGCGAATTATGGAAAAACTATTTTGTTTTTAATCTGTGGAGTAATTCATATAGGGCAAAAATCACGTGCTCACAACATCAAAATCAAACATTTCTAACTAAAATAAATTCGCCGGCGATTGACGACTACAAATCATCATTGTGCAACCTCTTTATACCCTTCTAGCAATCACAGAACCTCCTATCAGAGTAGCTACCGCAAGTGGTTTACTTATCAGTTCAGGTTCAATGCCAAACTTATTAGCCACAAAGAGTGTAACATATGATAATGTAGATCCCGGATCAATCAACGCATATACATCATAAGAAAACACAGACAATATACCTGTAACAACATTCGTAGATAACTCGAGATCATGTCGACCTACTAGAGCATAGGTTCGATTTTGAGCACCACTCAAACTCGAAACTGCACCTCTACCCCTACAACGACCTATCGACCGCTGAAAACCCTATGCTGGAGGTCAAACTGATGAGGAAGAACCAGACACATCTAGTCAGCTGAGCCATACCACCACCTCATCCATTAGAACAATCCCGCATCATATAGCCAGGCTGTCCGCAAGAATATCACGCATCAGAACCTTGACGGCACAGTCCAAAGTGGGCCTTGCCGCACTGATCACAATCGGGTATTGGGGTCTAGTTTGACTAGTAGGCCTATGATATTGTGAGCCTGATGCCTGCGATCTCTGACCTGGACCAGAATAGGTAAATCGATGATACCGAGGCCTCTGAAGCTGTGAAGGAGCACTAGCTACAGGTGGTACCAAACTCCTCGAAGATTGGGGCCTGATACGGCCTCTGAAGTCATCAGAATACCCTGCAAATCTCGCCCTCTTATGCTGGCCCCTATCTTATTCCCTATCTACCCCTTGCTAGCGCTTACGATCCTCTAGGGTCTGGGCATAAGCTTGAATACGGGACATATCCATGCCCTCCACCAAGGAGGCTGTCGTGCACTCACTTACCAGATGTGGTCCAAACCCGTTCACGAATAGGTGCACCCTGTCGCTCATCCTGTCCACCCTATGGGGATCATACCTTACAAAAGAATCAAACTGCATACTATAATCTCACACCTTGTCGAAGGTTCAAGAATTTATCAGCTCTAGATCGTCGTATCTCAACTGGTAAGTAGTGACGAAGAAAGGCCTATAAAAGTTCCTTCCACACAGTTGGAGGAGTGTTCCGACCCCTGGATCTCTCCCAACTATCATACTAGAAAACCGATAAATCCCGTAACCAATAAGAAGCCAACTCTATTGCCTCAGTATCACTAGCGTGGATAACCCACAGAGTACGATGAACCCGATCAATAAAAGTCTGCGGGTCCTCCTTGGGGTCTGATCCAGTAAACACTAGAGGGTTTAGATTAATAAAATCATAAACTCTCGCACTAACCAATTTATCAGCAGCACTGATATTCTGCCTCTGAGCCCGAGCAACTACCAAGCTAGTCAACAATTGCACCGCACTCCGCATATCCTGGTCTGTAGTGCCAGACGGAGGAACTTGATGTGTTGGGTCCCTCCTAATATCCTCTGGAGGAGACGGAGTAGATGAGGTATGAGACGGAATCTCACTCTGAGCATCACTTTGTCCTGCTCTAGCTGGAGGCACCTGACTGGTACCCTCCAGCAGCTGTATCAAGCTGTCTGCTAATCGCTTGCTTCCTAGTCGAAGGCATCGCTAAAAGAAAACAAGGTGAATATTAGAGAAAAACTCTTACGACCTAACTCTACACACGATCTAGATTCAGGAAGAAGGTAACAACCCTAGATGTCATGTAGCCTACTGATTATAAATGTGGCGCTCTATACATCCATAATCAAGACTCTACTAGACATGGCTCAAAGATAATCTCTAGGATAGACTTGCTTTGATACCAAGTTTGTCACGACCCAAGGAGGGTCATGACTAGCACCCAGGCCATACTTGCCGAGCCTAACGTAGATTTTACCTAACCTTTCCTATTATCTTTAAGGGCTGACGAGATCAATATAAATGGTAAACATGAATCCTAAACAACCAACCATGATATATAATGGCATGAACATATATAACATGGGTCGAGAAGGCTTTCATGAAGCTATATATGGTACGAGCTGACGAACTACCATGAGAGACTATACAATAAAAACCAGTCGACAAGGCAATCCAAACTATACATGAAGCGACACCTGTCTATGAGCCTCTAAAGGAACATAAGTGCCGCAAGATTGCCGGAATAGGGCCCCGACATACCCATATTGTCTATAACAAAAATGCATACCGAGACCACGGAAAGTCCGGAGAATGGATCTCGCTAATAATTCCTGAACTGGGCAGCCTACTATGGTGGGGGAGCTGTGTCTTCCTGTTTATCCGGAGCAGTAGCACGACAATGCAGCGTCCACAAATAAAAAAACATCAGTACAAATAAAGTACAAAGTATGTAAGGCATGAAAGCATAATTAAGAACAGTAATGTAAACAGGGATAGAGAATATACAACCTGTAACATCTGGGTACCTCTGAGGGATACTGACATGAAATGCATGATATATATATATATACATAAACTTTTAAAACATACGCCTCTGTGGACATCATCATCAACATCATCATATCGTACCCGGCCGTAATAGGCTCGGTAAAAACGTACCCAACCATCATAAGGCTCGGTAGAATCGTACCCGGCCATGTAGAGCTCGGTAAAACCCAGTTAATCAGTGGTTGCACCACAGCTGACGTATCCGGCCGACTATAGCGCGGCTCGGTAGAGTAAAATAGATACATATATATATATATAATGCATGCTTGACTCATTGGAATCACATTCTGAACCTTTTGGAGTGACGTAAGGTTGGTATCCTCCGTTCAAGTTGTTAGGACTAACTCTTCATCATGAATTTTATAAGAACCAGGAAGTACCAACTGTCGCGCCCCCTTTTTCCTTCGCGGAAATCGGGTTTATGACATTTGGAGGGGAAACTCATTCCTTTTGGGAACTGGGTTTGCAATTGAAGAGTCGCCACCTAATGATTAGGGTGCATTAGGACCCCAAAAGAGTTTGATTTGAATAACCAGAGATAGGGTAAGGGCTTGAAATTATTCTAAGGGGAAGGTGTTAGGCACCCCTCAGAATCCACTAGTGTGGTTCCCGGCCAGACAATAATTGTGAATTGAGGTGAAATTAGCATATAAGCAGATAAGGCTCAAATAAGAGGGGATTTCAACACATAGAGGTTTGAAAGTATGCAAAGTTTGAAAGGACCATTAGAAAGGCTAATTTTTAATAAAGAGTTAAAATGCTAAAGAAAAGAAATAAAGAATAAAGGGAGGGGGTCCTAGGTTTACTAAAAATATGGATCACCCCACACAATGTCCGGTAATCACTCCTCAATGAGGGGCTACACGTGACATTATCGCGTGGTCATCATATCCATATCTACCCATCCCACCCCGTTAAGGTGTTCAAAGCGCGGATTGGTTTTGAGTACCTATTGCATGTTATTACCCATCCCACTCCTATCAGTCCCGGAGGCACTTAGGACTACTAATCCTAAAGGGAGGCATATTAGGCTTATTTGGGGTTTCAAAGGTAAAATTATAAGGCGCCGGACAAAAACACATAGTTTATATTTGGGGAGACATATAAACATATAAGGCTCAATTATACCTCATTGAACAGAAAAGCACATAATAGCATGTCTTGCACGGACTGCTTAGTTCTGATTAGAATTAAATATGAGGGAGTTTAAAAGTTGAGGCAGACTAGTTTATTACATAATTCAGATAAGAAGCCCGAATCAGGACTGCCTGCTGGTTGTAATAATTAACAGAAATGGATTCAGTTTTCAATTATTGCTCTAAGGCTTGCCTAAGTGCTCAGATAGGATCCTATAGACATGCCATCTGCTGAATTTTGAAAGTGATAATGCAGTAAAAGCTCGAAATGAAATTATTTGGGATCCTATAGGCATGCTTGCTAAACTTTGGTTAAGTAAATGACTTAGATTATCAAAAGAGATGCAGAATTAACAAATTGATGATAGGTTCTGCAGGTGATAGTATATATTATTACTGATTTTACATATAGCATTGAGTGAAGCGAATCAGATTCATTTAGAAACTCCTATAGGCATGTTTTCTACACGTTGCTAATTTAGACACTTACAGACATGGTGTCTGGTTGCAGAAATTTGTTTTAAACCTCATAAACATGGTATCTAAATGCAGAACCTGAACCTTATAGACATGGTTTCTAGATGCAGAACTTGTTTTAATCCTTATAACCATGGTATCTAAATGCAGTTTGAATTATGCAGAATGACGTTAGAAATAATCCTATAGGCATAATTTGTAGGTGAAGTTGAATATGAAGAATTAGAACAGTCCCATAGGCATGATTTCTACATATAGTTGAATATGCAGAATTAGAACAGTCCTATAGGCATGATTTCTACATATAGTTGAATATGTAGAATTAGAACAGTCCTGTAGGCATGATTTCTACCCTTTACATGCATAGTTACCCCAACCCTGTTTCACTAGCCAACCCCAAGTATTCACTACAAGTTATTACAAACCAGAATAACAAATACATCAGAAAATACAAAGAAAATAATTACATCCATAGAAGGCCTGATTCATAACTTCCTGTCTGAATTATGAGATAGACCAACTCAATGACCATCGATCCAAAGCCTTTCTCCAATTTGAGTGTGTTAGAGTTCCCTAAGAGCCTCAATGGGACTCCGGGCAGTGCTCACACCCAAATTGTATTACCAGAATAGGGGCAAGTGCAGTATGGAAAGGCCAGCCTTTCAAGTGTCCAAGTTCAGAGGGAGCTCAATGGGTCCCAAGGCAAGGCTCACAAGAGGGGGCCAGAACTTAAAGTCTAAGAGAGAGTGCAAGTGAAGAAACAAAGTTCTGAGAGAATAAATGAGAGGGAAACAGCCACAAACAAGTGGATAATTTCATACAAAGGGGGTTCAGGGGGGTGGGAAATTACAAAGAGCCTATGCTTAGGCAAGGGTAAGCTTTGGGCATGCACATCAATAGAAGATGCTGGCATGCCTATAAGCCTACCAGAACACAAAATAGAAGAGAAACATAGAGGTTAGGACCTAGGGGTCTAGCTTGAGTCATGGGCAGTAATATGCAATACTATCATGCCTCAAACAAACCATAAGCCTTGAACACATTGGGGTGGGGTTTTAGGATGCATAATAAATCAAGAACATGCACAAGGAAATTATTGCATGCTAGAATAAGTACTGAACTAAACGCAAGCAATAGACAGACAAGAAGGGAAAAGCATTAAGCAAACACATTGTTGTGATGATGGAATCTTAATCAGAGCATACCAGTTTAGAGAAGCAAAATACAGTAAAAGCAAGTAACAGGTCTTTGAAGGCAGGCCACAGTACAAATAACAAGAAAGAATATTTTTTGAGTGTGAGTGTGAGTTCAGAAACTAAGAGTGTTCGTCTGTGTGTTAATGAAAAATCCAGGGTATTTATAGTTTGAAAACAGGTAAAAAATAAGGCAAGAAAATAATTATGGAACTATGTATCAATTAAAATCAAATCAGTATAAGACTTCCTTTAATTAAGGAGTTAAATTCAAACGGTAATGGGCAAAAATCATTTAAGGAAAGAAATCAAGTAGAACACCATGTATAGAATAGACCATTAGGGGTAAGCACATAGGGGTTTAATTAAGGGAAGAATCTTTGAAATACTTGGTTAACCAAATAAGGTAAGAAAACAAAGTAAAGTTGCAAAATCGAAAATCAGTACATAGCAAATCAAAGGGTCAAGGATTTCAATGTCACTAACTTAAGGAGAGTAACATGGGTTCCCATGAATAAACCAAGTTAAAAACAAGAGAATCGGAAGTTTGAAGTTTTCAAATCAATGCAGGAAACAGGGAAGTCAGTAAAAACAAGGCAAGAATCAATTACATGAGTGCAATCAGAATTACACAAGGAGGTTTGAAATTAGTCCAAAATTGAAGGTCATTTTAGAGGGAAATTTAGCATATAAAAGAGAGCATAAACATTAGGCATGCAAGGAAGAACCTATGACAAAGAGAAGAGTCATGCAATCACAAAATCAGTAAGTAGTGGACTATCCAAACATGGTAGTCTTATAGGTCAATTTTGGTAACTTAGTAATAGAGAAAAGAGAGAGTATCAAACAGCATGCAAAGAGGTCAAGTGAAAAGACCTTATAGTAGAGTTTAGCAGGAAGTCAAAATCACATAAAGAAGCAGAAGATTTCGAAATTCAGTCGAGCAACAGGTGAAGCAGCATCAGAGACTCGAATAGGTCCAAAGAAATTAGGGTTTTGAGACCAGTCGAATTCAGAGCATGGATAGCAAGTAAATAACATAGCAAATAATCTCAGAACTCGAATGAACCCCAAATTTAGGGTTTTCACCATACATCGAGTATAGAGATGAAAACAAGTAAATCAGACAGAATACCAACAAATAAATTCAGAAAATCTCAAAAAGGAACTAAGACCTTTAATATGCACATTCCAGTAGAAGAACAACATAAAGAAACACAGTAGAACACGTTAAAAATCAGAAAAACTTCGAAATAATTTAACAAAAACCCTAAATCAGAAAAGATAAAGGTTCTGAAGGTAAAGTTTTGAAAGAAGACTTGAGAAAACGCTTAGGAGTTTAGAGTGAGCACAGATCTAAAACAGATCTAAAAGGATCGGAAGAACCTTAAAGGTTAGGGTTTCAGAAGAACCCCACATGGTGAGAAAGGCTTGGAAAAACATCGGTCTAAGCAGGAGAAGCCAAGAGTCGGGCTTGAATAGCCATTGCTGGCCGGAGCAAGGTCAAAGATGACCGGAAACAGCCACAGAACTGAAAACAAACAAAGTCTAGGCCAAGCTTCTTCAAGTCTGGCCTTGAAACTATGATAATTGAGCATGTAGGAGTCATAGGAGGTAGATACAGGCCTCCAATGGCTTTGGAAGCCATTGATTTGGACGATTTTAGGGTGGAAGCTGAGGGAGGCGGCTAGGGTTTGAGAGGAGCTTGAGAGAGAATTGGGAGAAGGGGGGAATTGAAAGGTGGCTACAGATGAAAAATGATTAGGGCCTTGGGGTAATTGGGAATTAAAAATGGTAAGGGAAATATGGACTGTTGATCTGGGAGATGAACGGTTGAGATTAGAGAGCATAGGTGGGAAACGGGTCTGGGTCGATTTGAACGGGGTTTGGGTCAGGGTAATTGGGTTCAAATTGGGGGTTCAAATAAGGCTAAAATTGAAATGAACAGGGCTAGCATTTAAATAGCCATTCTTCCTTTGTTTATTTTACAAAAGTAGTAGAATAATTTCTGAAAATAAATTAATGGTACTAATATGATTAATAATACGTAATTATCAAATTAAAAATACGGGAGTTAATTTTATAATTATAAACACAATTAAACCTTAAAAGAGGCTAATATTGCAATTATATGCACTTTAGCTTTAGACATACTAAATAAATTTGTAAAAAAAATGTGCAAAAATTATGTTAGCTATATTTTTGTGTAGATATGAGCGTCCAATAAATGAATTACCAAAATGATAATTTTTGGAATAATTATTGGATTTCTCTTGGTAAAATAGGACAATAAATTGATTTAAAAAATCTTTTAAAAACTAAGGAGAAATAATAAAACATTGGGACATGCTTATATATGCATATACATGCTATTTGAAGGTATTTTGCATATTAAAATATACAGAGAAAAATTGGGTATCAACAGCTGTCCCTCTTTACCCGGGAAAGTTGAAAGAGTTATCGGGTAAAGATATGATGGCCAATTTTGTCACGAACCGAATTTCCTATCCTCGGGAGTCGTGATGGCGCCAACTAATGAGAGCTAGGAAAGCCAACCCTTAATTACCTTTACCATTAACCAATTTACCTCTTTTAGCAGTTATCAGTGATATCATGAAAACAACGGAATAGAATAAATAAGCGGAAGTCTNTATATATATATATATATATATCCATATATCTCAACTGCCTATGTGGGTCCCTTAGAGAGCTTCTTGGTGCAGTCTCGCGAAACGCGAATATCTCTCTATTCGAGATCGTATCGACAAACGGTTTAATGTGTTGGAAACTAGACTCATAGATTTTCAATTTGGTGTGTAGATCACCCTGTATTTATAAGTAAATTAGGAGAAAATCTTAGTAACATTTGACTTCAAGACTTAAGATACGGATATTATATGATTACCTCTAGTTTTACCCGAAAATACGGGTTACAACATCCTTTATTCTTTTAACTTCTAATACTTGTTAACCACTCTTATACACCCTTGTATCATTTAAGACCAATAGGATTAACTTCTTATCATCTCAAAGATAATCTCTTCTCGAATTTACGTCGACTAACTTACGGCGTGAACTAACGTACGTGAATATGGGTTGTAACAAAATGGAGCCCTTATCATGCAATTCCTGTAACTGCTTCTTCAACTCCTTGAACTCAGGCGGAGCCATATGATATGGAGGAATAAAGATTGGATGAGTGCCCGGTAACAAGTCAATACCAAAGTCGATAACCCTGTTGGGCGGCATGCCTGGAAGATCTACTGGAAATACATCTGGATAATCCTTCACCTACTCGAACTGACTCACCGGTAGGGGTATCAACACTGAAATCTCTCACATAAGCTAGATACGCATCACACCCCTTCTCAACCATTCACTGAGCCTTAAGAATTGAAATAACTCTGCTAGGAACATAATCTAAGGTACCTCTCCACTCTAACCGTAGTAATCCTGGTGTAGCTAGTGTCACGGCCTTAGCATGATAATCAAGAATAACATAATGGGCGACAACCAGTCCATGCCCAGAATAATATCAAAGTTTGCCATACTAAACAATAATAAATCGGCCCTGGTCTCAAAACCACTAAGAACAACCAAACACGACCGATACACATGGTCAACAACAATAGAATCTCCAACAGGTTTAGATACATAGGTAGGAAAACTCAAAGAATCATGGGATACACCCACATACAGAGCAAAATACGATGACACATAGGAGTAAGTGGAGCCTGGATCAAATAAGACTGATGCATCTCTATGACAGACAAGAACAATACTTGTATTGATACAGCTGGATGCAATTGCCTCCATACGAGCAGGAAGCGCATAATATCTAGCCTGGCCTCCCCCTTTAGGGTGACCTCTACCTGCACGATCTCCATCTCGAGCTGGCTGAGCAGGCGGAGTGGTAGCTGGTGCTGTAGCCTTAGCCTGAGGACCCGAGGAGCATGCGGTGCCTGAGTAGTTTGTGGAGGTGCACCCCTCTCAAGTCTGGGAAATCCCTCACCACATGACGAGTGTCCCCACACACAAAAAAGGCTCTTGGTAGACATGGCTGCTGTGGCTGGCTCGAGCCTGATTGTCTAGACACTGGTAGGAGGTGCACTAGACACTGGTGGTCTAGACACTGGTAGGAGGAAAGCACCCCGTGTAGGAGGTGCACTAGACACTGGTGGTGCATAATAGGGAGCTTTAGGGCTATAAGTGGCCGAAATACCACTGGAGGGTGGAAGTGCTGAATTAACAGGGCGACTCACATAGCCCCTACCATGACGAGCTGCAGTTGGGGAAAGAGTACCACTATAAGAGCCAGACTCTTGAGACCTCTTGGCCTCTCTCTCCTTTCTCTCCCGAATCAACATACCCTCTAATCTCCTAGCAATCCCCACTACCTGCTGGTATGCAATGTCCATCTCAAACTCTCAAGCCATGCTAAATCTGATATTGGGGTTAAGACCCTCGATAAATTGACGGACCCACTTTGGAACTATTGCAACCAAGGATGGTGCATGCGTAGCCAAATCACTGAACCGAACCACATACTCTGACACGGTCATAGAAGCCTGGCGCAAATGATCAAACTCTGCGCCATACACCTCTCATACTCTAGGGAACATACTCCCTCAAGAACATATCTGAGAACTAAGTCCAACTGAGTGAAGCTGCCTCGGCCGGACTACCCAACTCATAGGCACGCCACCACTGATAGGCCGCTCCCCTAACCTGGAATGTAGTGAAAGAAGCCAAACTTGACTCCGCTATAGCCATAGTAAGGAGGATACAGTGGCACTCCTTAAGAAAACCCTGGGCATCCTCAGAAGCCAAGCCAATGAAGGTAAGAGGGTGGTACTTCTTGTACCTCTCGAGCCTGAGCTGCTCCTCCTTAGAAACTGCGGGCCCTAGCCTCAGACCGAACTGGGGCTACCTGCTGCAATGGTATGAACCTTGGAACCTGGTGGACTTGAACCCGCTGCTCTGGGGTGGCGGGTGGCGGGCGTCTATGCTCCACCTCCATCCTGAGATGTGGCAGGAGCAAGTGGGATCAACCCTGCCTGAGCTAATGTACTGAACATGCTCAGAAACTGGGCAAGGGTCTCCTAAAGAGCTGGTGCAGTAACAGGCGTCCCCAGGTGCCTGCGCTCCAACTAGAGCTACCGGTGGCTTCTGTTGTACGTGTCCTCAACATCTGTGAGAGAATAGAAAGACAAAAGTTTAGAATCTCAAAGTCAACTAGTTCACACGACAAGGTATCAAAATAGTGGATTTTTTTCCTAATTGTTCCATATCCTCCCGAATATAAGTACAGACGACTCCATACCGATCCCCGAGACTCTACTAAACCTGCTTGTTACTCATAACACATATGAACCTAGAGCCCTGATACCAACTTGTCATGACCCAAACTTTCCTCCGTAGAACGTCGTGACGGCACCTAGTCTCTAAGACTAGGTAAGCCTAACAATTTGCAAAATGAATTGAAATATGACTAAACTCCAATATTTAACAGATGCTATACAACTGAAAAACTGCTGCTCAGCTTGTACAAGTAAAAAAATCCACAACTCAGAGTGTAAACAACTCCCAAAACCGGTAGTCACAAGCCACAAGCTCTATGGAATGTACTAACTGTCTCTATACATCAGCATCTGAGACAATAAAGAAAAGACGACATAGTAGGGATAGAGGGGGACTCTAAGGTCTGCGGACGCTGGCAGATATACCTTGAAGTCTCCAAGAAGCAGTACACACACTCTACTATATCGGGGCTGGTAGGATGTACTTGGGTCTGCACAAAACATGTGCATAAGCGTAGTATGAATACACCAAAAATGGTACCAGTAAGTGCCAAGCCTAACCTCGATAGAGTAGTGACGAGGTCAGGTCAGGTCCCTACTGGAATATAAGAAATAAGGCAGAAGGCGAAATGATAAAAACAAATGGCAAGTAAATAAAACAGTAAGAATGAACGGAAAGTAATAACTCATGTAAAATAAGAAGACAATTACAACACGTTAGGAAAGAACATCTTACAAGTTAGAGAACAACAATAAGAACCAACACAACAAAAATATGGAATCAACAGGGGCGCTATTGAGGTACCCCCTCGTAGTCCCAAAAGTAAATATGGAACAGGGGCGCTCCCGAGGTACCACCTCGTAGTCCCAAAAGTAAATATGCAACATGGGCGCTCTTGAGGTACCGCCTCGTAGTCCCAAAAGTAAATATCTCACAATGGCACGGCATAAACCTCGTGCTACAATCTCACTCCGCACGGAAAACCTCATTCCACAACCAACCAATCCTCACAACAAGAATCACAAAATTCAACACGCAATAAATACAACAATGATGTTACAAGCAAGGAAATACTACACTTAAAGAACAATTACAGAATCAAGGAAAAAGTAGGTAATTCAACTAAGCATGTTGTACAAATCTCAACTGAGAGAGAAAACATGTAGACATGTGAGATTAGACTAAACATGAAGACTACACATGGTGGAACTTTAAGATATAAACAAGATACTACTTATCAAAGACCTGATTTCAATATTTGGCCCGTGTACGCACTCATCACCTGTCACGCCCCAACCTCGGGAGGCGCGACCGGCGCTCAATCGAGTGAACCCGACTGAGCAAACCTTTTTGGACACTCTCTACCCAACTCACTATGATCAAGAAACCATGCTTTCATTTAATTAAATAGTAGGAAATATCGTACATATAACATTGCTAGTTCATTTTATATTACAAACCTTAAACCATAGTTAAGTTTCCTAAACTTCATACAGTTACAGATTAAAGGAACAAGAGTTAGAATTACAACACAGTTCAGTGACCCATCCACCACCCGTACATAACCCTCACAAACGTCTACAGAGCCTCTAAAGATACAAAAGACAGTTATGATAACGCAGGCAACAAGGCCCCGGCTATACCTCAAAATGTTGTAATTTATAACAAAAGATATACTGCATAACCCCTGGAAGAAAAGGGCTCACCAAGATTGCTGAGAGAAGGATGCACCGCTATCTACGATCGACACTGTCTGCTATGGAACCACCTACATCCATTCAAAAATGTAGCGCCCCCGGCAAAAGGGACGTTAGTACCGTGGAATAGTATTAGTATGTATAACTAAACACCATCTCATTAGAAAGAACTATCATACAAGAATAAAGAAATCATGAGGATCAACAAAAGCTTTAAACAATGACCACATCATCAAATAAAAGGGATCACATAGCTTTCATATAATTTCCATAGCTTTAGGTTGGGACATTTAATACTGTTGAATCATCATTCACAATACCACCGCTTTCTTGCGCGGAGTCTGATCACGACCCGATCGGCTAGGTTGGCTCATTTGAGACATGTACCTCAGTCACAATTTCATTCCCACTTTTCGGTTTCAATATCAGCACAATACCACCATGTGTGCGGCATGGCGTCTGACCATGGCCCGATCAGCTAGGCCATCTTACCAAGACGTTTTTCCTTTTCCATCAATCATCTCATTTCAATCTTTATTTCACATATATCAGTTCATCGGCACTTGGGGCCACAATTATCACATCATACTTGGCACTAGGCCACATTTTATAACTCAAACTCTTTTCCCCCACATTTCACATCAATTCCACTTTCAACATTACCCTTGCGGTTTAAGATAATAGGCACATACAAGAGCAATTCAAGTTGTAAGCATAGAGAGGATTTCACATAGTTTGGCATAATAATCTCAATTTAAATTTGACTTGAAATCTAGGCATTTTAGCACATGGTTCACATTCTTCACACATCCTTAAATTACCAAATATAGCATATTGGAAACATTGAGGCACACCTTTCACATATATTCTTGCAACACCAATTCATTTGAAATAGCAAGCACTACATCAATCGAATTTCGGAACTTACAACATCTCCATGGACACCAAGGGAGCTCAATTTCTAAGAAGATGGAGTTTTAGCCATACATAGCTCAATGAGCTTCTAATCTACATATCCAGAACTCTAGCAACTTTGATCATTTATGAGATTAAAAGTTGAACCAAAAATTA
>NW_017670253.1:1277663-1294874 GCF_001879085.1 Nicotiana attenuata | reverse complement strand
AATCAATATAATCGGCACGGAATGGTACATCATGCACGGCATCACCCTTTGTGCTTTACACCCTTTCCTCACAATAAACAAACAATGCACGGCATCACCCTTCGTGCTTTAAAACTCTTCCTTACCCAAACAACAATCACAAACAAGGGGGCAAGGGAATGAACAAATATAAAGAAATTCCGACAAGGGAACACAATTAAACAATTAAATCCCGGCAAGGGTACAACATGAATAATCTCAAACGTCACGGCAAGGGAAAATAATCAATACACAACAATATCCCGGCAAGGGAACAATTTAAATACTCTTTCTCTTCCTTTCACTCTTATTACATATCTCACTTTACCACTTGAGCCAATGCTCAAAAGGGTTCAACCATTTCATAGATGTTCACAATTGAACTATAACTTGAGCCCATGCTCCTCGTAGTTCATAGGTCACAATTTTCTTTCACATGCTTTTCACAACAAATAGGAATCATCACCAAGGCAAGGGAAATATAACGAAATCAAGATATTCACAATTCAAAGACCCACGGTCATGCTAGACACCAACGTATAGATACTCGTCACCATGCCTATACGTCGTACTCAACAAGAAGCAATTAGCAAATAAGACCTAGTCCCTCAAGCTAGGGTTAAACCAAGCACTTACCTCGATGCTTTGAATTCAACTCAAGTCTCAATTATGGCTTTACCCCTCGATTCCGCCACCAATTCGCTCGTATCTAATCACAAATTACTTAATTAGATTAATAAACACTAAATGAATCAATTTGAATGCATAAAAATGAATTTTTCCAAAGTTTTCCCCAAAAATCCCAAAATCGCCTCGGGCCCACTTGGTCAAAACCCGAGGATCGAACAAAAACCCGGCTACCCATTCCCTCACGAACCCAAATATGTGATTTGTTTTGAAATCGGACCTCAAATTGAGGTCCAAATCCCCCAATTTTAGAAAAACCAAGGTTCTACCCAAAACCCCCAATTTCTCCCATGAAAATCTTTGATTTCAAGTTGAAAACATGTTAAATGATGTTAATGATTAAAAGAAACGAGTAAAAATCAACTTAAAAATTATTTGGAAGAAGGTTGGTTCTTGAAAAATCGCTCAAAGGAGTTGTGATTTGAAAATGGGGTGAAAAAAATCTTAAACTCGACTAAGTATGAGAAATGCAGGTTGCAGATGTGGAAATGCGAACTGGGGTTCGCAATTGCGAACCCCGACCTTATATAGGAATTGCGAGAAAATTTTTGCATTTGCGAACACTGCCCAAAAATCCGGACTTCGCATTTGCGAGCTAAATGTCGCATTTGCGACCGGCTCAGCTTCGCATTTGCGGACCAAGTGGTCGCATTTCCGACCCAACTGCAGACTCACTCTTCCTCGCATTTGCGATGCTAGGCTCGCATTTGGGATAGCGCATTTGCAGACCTGCTTTGCAAATGCGAAAATACCAGAACTGAAATGCCAGATATTCACAAAGGTTAAAAATGCACTCACGGCCTATAAAAAATTCACCCGAGCCCTCGGGGCTCCAAACCAAGCACACACACAACCTCAAAAACATCCTACAGACTTATTCGTACGATAAAATCGCTAATATAACATCATAAACATCAAATTAAGCCTCAAAATCCATGATTTCTTCCAAATTTCATAAAACATCAAACATTCCATTGTAAGTCCGAAACACGTCAAACGACGTCCGTTTTCAACCAAACTTTACAGGAATTGCTTAAACCATATATAAGACATGTACCGGGTTTCGAAACCAATATACGGGCCCGATACCATCACGTTCTAATCAAATTTCATTTCCAATTTCCTTAATTATTTTCAGAAAACAATTTTACTCAAAAATTCATTTCTCGGGCTTGGGACATCGGAATTCGATTCCGGGCATACGCCCAAGTCCCATATTTTCCTACGGACCCTCCGGAACCGTCAAATCAGGGGTCCGGGTCCGTTTAACCAAAATGTAGACCGAAGTCAAATTTACTCATTTTAATATCAAAATTTAGCATATTTCACAGAATTTCATATTTAAGCTTTATCGCTACGCGCACGGACTGCGCACGCAAAACGAGGCGACTATAAATGAGGTTTTCAAGGCCTCGGAAGCACAGAATGGATAAGAAAACAGGTGATGACCCCTTTGGGTCGTCAAAAATTTTGACCTGGCGAGACGGTTTGAAGAGGTTTGGCCGTGCTCTGGCTTCTGAGCTGCCTACATATCCCTGGTCTTACAGGAACCAAGCCATATGTAGTTCAGGATCCGTCGGCAGAATATGCCGATGGAGACTTCTCAAGAACGGACGCGATATTTTAGGACGGGGTGAATGGTTAAGGTCTGATAGGGCTGCGGGAATTGGAGCGGGATCGCTCCTGCCGAGATGGCCGTTGCTCGTCGGTTTTCCTGCAAATAAGCAATACAAGAATATATTGTGCGTAATTTAAACGTCATGCAAATTCCCGTCGGACCATGAATGTTGTCTTTGGACGGTTAGGATGACGTCCTTAGACCATGATGTCCTGGGCCATGAAGCGTACAATAATGAAGGATTCGCAGGCCATGAAACGATGCTCTCGGGCTATGAGAATGATGCCTCCGAACCATGATGCCTTTGAATAATGATATGCAAAAGATTAAAGGGATCCTTAGGCCATGGCATGGCGTTCTCGGGCTATGCAAATGGTGCCTCCGAACAAACGCCCTCAGATAGTTTGGCGATCTTTCAGCCCATGAGATGTAGTGTTTGGCGATCTTTCAGCCCATGAGATGCAATAGGTGGTGATCTTTCAGCCATGCAAATGTAAATAAGGTGGTGGTCTTTCAGCCATGCAAATGTAAATAAGGTGGCGATCTTTCAGCCTTGCAAGCGTAAATGTGGTGGCGATCTTTCAGCCATGCAAGCGTAAATAAGGTGGCGATCTTTCAGCCATGCAAACGTAAATAAGGTGGCGATTTTTTAGCCAAGCAAACGTAAAAGAGGTGGCGATCTTTCAGCCATGAAAGCGTAAATAAGGTGGCGATCTTTCAGCCATGCAAGCGTAAATGAGGTGGCGATCTTTCAACCATGCAAGCAAAAATAAGGTGGCGATCTTTCAGCCATGCGAATGTAAATAAGGTGGCGATCTTTCAGCCATGCAAATGTAAATAAGGTGGTGATCTTTCAACCATGCAAGTGTAAATAAGGTGGCGATCTTTCAGCCATGCAAGTGTAAATAAGGTGGCGATCTTTCTGCCATGCATATGCAGATGGAGACAGTGTTTAGTCTTGGAAGGCAGAATAGTAGCCTTATGCAATGCAAAAAAATGCAGATGGAGACAGTGTTTAGTCTCGAAAGGCAGAATGGTAGCCTTATGCAATGCAAAAAAATGCAGATGGAGACAGTGTTTAGTCTCGGAAGGATGAATGGTAGCCTTATGCAATGTAGAAAATGCAGATAAAACGGCAAATGGTAATAGAGTTTCTTAGCTGATATCAAGTTGCGATATTGTGATTGCTGGGGACATTGTGATATAGGGAATATCATCGGCGTGCGTGGAACAATCTTGAGAGTTGTATTCATGAACAGTGCTTGTCTCATGAGTGTATAGTATGCCAGATGCGTTCGCAATCCAAGTGTCTGCATTCAAAGAAAAATCATGAGTTTTATTGAGGGGGGGGGGATGTTAGTTCGCATCCCCGCTGGCTCTGCTTGACCTGTTCGGCTCTGATCTGGTGATACGGTATGCATCGTTGGGGGGGAGCATTGCTGAACAAGGTGATATCGATAAACATGCATGAATTTGTAAAAATATGACATAAGTATATATTTAAGAAACAGCTTTTAGATGAACCGATAACTGTGACGTGGCTCAAGACATTGCGACCTCTCTTGCTACGGAATTTTGAGGGTCCTCCTCAAAATTTTGCCCCAGTTTAACGGGTTGATGCTTCTGACGGTTGCTCGCAATTATTGGCTGAAATTACTTCGGAATTTTGACGGTCCTCCTCAAAATTCTGCCCTAGTTTCCAATTGCAGGGGGGTTGAAATTTTATTGAATTGTGACCGAACCCATAAGGCTACCTACGTATCCCCTCTTAAACGGGAATCAAGTCAGACGTAATTCAAATACATCATATAGGGAAAGCATGAAAATTACAAATAGTAACGCTTGACTGCATCTGAATTAATCGGCTTCGACCAAACTTCTCCGTCCATTTCGGCAAGTATAAGGGCTCCTCCTATTAGAACCCGGTGAACCATGTACGGACCTTGCCAGTTGGGAGAGAATTTCCCCTTGGCTTCATCTTGATGCGGAAAAATTTTCTTTAACACCAGTTGCCCGGTGTGAGCTATCTTGGCCTGACTCTTTTGTTGAAAGCTCTGGTCATTCTGTTATGGTAAAGCTGACCATGGCAAACTGCATTCATCCTCTTCCCATCTATAAGGGCCAGCTGCTCGTAACGACTCTTCACCCATTCTGCATCGTCGAACTCAGCTTCCTGTATGATTCTCAAGGAAGGAATTTCTACTTCGACGGGAATGACGGCCTCTGTACCATAAACCAGCGTATAGGTGGTTTCCCCAGTTGATGTGCGGACAGTGGTGCGATATCCCAACAGAGAAAATGATAGCTTTTCCTGCCATTGCTTATGTTTCTCTATTATTTTTCTCAATATCTTCTTGATGTTCTTGTTGGTGGCTTCCACAACTCCATTCATTCGAGGCCTGTCTTCAGGCCGAATGGCATCATCTTGTAGCAGTACATTCCCCACGGTGTAATGAAAGCCGTTTTCTCAGCATCTTCTTCATCCATCCAAATCTGGTGGGAACCCGCGAAACAATCCACAAATGATTGCAATTCATGCTTGGCGCAATTGTCGATCAGGATGTGTATGTTTGGTAAAGGAAAGTCATCTTTCGGGCTGGCCCGGTTAAGATCCCGGTAGTCGACACAGACTCTGGCCTTCCCGTCCTTCTTTGGTACTGGCATAATGTTGGCAAACCATGTCGGGTATTCTACTACCCTGAGGACCTTAGCTTTGACTTGCTTTCAAACTCATATCAGGCTTGAATTTTCTGAGCTTTTGCTTTGCCGGCGGACAAGTCGGATCGTTGGCAGTTTGTGAGCCACAATAGATGTACTCAGACCAGTCATGTCATCATATGACCAGGCGAATATGTCTTCATATTCCTTTAGAAACTCTGTGTATTCCTTCTTTTCTGATGGCGATAAGTGGACGCTGATTCGTGTTTCTTTGACGTTTTCTGCATCTCCCAGGTTGACAATTTCAGTCTCGTCCAGGTTGGACTTCGGTCGGTTTTCAAAATTCTCAACTTCTTTAACAATCTCCTCCGGTATGTCATCTTCCTCTGAATCTATATCCGTTTGTTGCGTTGTCTCGTTGCATGTCACAGTCATCGGTTCATCAAGATAAGTAATAGTAATGCTGTATAAGTAAAGTAATGAGAGAAAATAATAATAGTGTTGATTTATAAGGAAAAATTGAAATGCTTTGATAAATTCCATAACTCTTTTGAACATTGAAGATCTTATTGCAGAAATTTAAAATGCGAAAGAAAAAACTAGTAAGAATAAAAGATAGTGCATGATGTTTGTTCAGCCTTGCTACCCCAAGGCCCGTCGGGCTCTGGTAGTTCTGATGGTCCAGTTATTGTAGCGTGCTCCTTTGCTTATGGCCTGTATGGAAGGTCCTTCCTCCCCCTCCTCTTTGAGAACAACGCAACAATCCATATCATCATTTTCTAAGAACAAATTCATTACTGCTGCCAGTGCTTCCTCTTCCTCTGACCCATAGATAACATCGGCCGGTTGGAAAGTCTGTTCCAAGCGTGGTATTGGCTGTTCCAGCGGATAGTATGGACCGTGCCATGGTGGCCACCAGTTGTTGAATTCTTCCAAGGTATACTCATATTCCAGACAGAAGGTGGTGCCATGTTTCTTGAGTTTTATAGGCATAGCGATTCCTTGGATGTTCTTGCCAAGCCCCTTACCCGGTTCGTACCCGCTCCAATTCAATATGCTCTCGATTTTGCTGTCCTACCATTTGTCCTTGTCAACGGCATTGACTCGCTCGATGTGGTGATAGGTTTCCCCACCTATCTTTCTTCTGCCTCCGATTGCCGGGATGGTCTGGCGACTGTATATAGGATTGCTACCGTCGCCGTGGATGATCACCTCCTGGTGATTCCACTCAAACTTCACTGCCTGATGTAGTGTTGATGCTATGGTCCCCGCAGAATGAATTCAAGGGCATCCTAATAGCAGGTTGTAGGATGCAGGCACATCTATCACTTGAAAATCAACATTGAACCAAGTAGGCCCCATTTGCAAACACAGGCTAATTTCCCCAATGGTGGACCTTTGTGAACCGTCGAAATCTTTCACGTTTATAGCTCCGTCCTTTATCTCGTGCAGTCCCTTACCCAACGTCCTGAGTGTTACCAACGGACAAATGTTGAGGATGGACCCTCCATCAATTAGAATTCTGGCGATAAAATAATCTTCGCATTGTACGGTGATGTGCGATGCCTTGTTGTGACTCAACCCTTTCGGCGGCAGCTCATCTTCATGAAAAGTGATCTTGTGACTTTCCAATACCTATCCTACCATGTTAGCCATCTCTCCGCCGGTGATGTTGCTTGGCACATATGCGTCACTCAGTACCCTTAACAAGGCATTCTTGTGTGCATCGGAATTTTGTAGCAAAGCAAGGATAGAAATTTGCGCCGGTGTTTTGTTCAGCTGGTCAACGACCGAGTATTCCTTGGCCTGTATCTTTCTCCAGAGATCATCTGGCCCGATCTTGGTGATGGTTGGCCGGCTAGAAGCCTGCTTGCTCGGCTCAGCCAGATGTTCCGGGGTATAAACTGTACCAGTTCTTGTCATACCCTGTGCCGCAATAGCCTCTCCGAACATAACCTTGCCTTTTCTTCTTGCCTCGGGTGTGTTGTCCTATGGTATAGACTTTAAATGGAATGGTGTCATGGCTGACATCGCCACTAGAATTGGCGTGGCTATCTTTACTCCGAACGGAGCATGCTCCTTGGGCGGTAAAACTGCAACTTCAAATGGTTTAGATGCCTTTGCTGGAGACACGAATTCGACCTCAATTGGCGCTGGCGTCTTTGCAGATGATGGTGCTTCAAAATCAAGTGGCATGGACATATTTACCTCGGCGTCCCCAGAGGGCTGAATCTGGACTACGATCGGATTAAGGGTGACTATTGGTTTCTTTGGGTCGTCACCTTCTGTGATCAAACCGATTGATCCCTTGGGATCCCAATCATCCTCTATTTCAATCATGTGAACTCCTCCTCCCTTGTGGTCCGTTAGAGGGTTATTGAAGACATTTGGAGCAGGTTCCTTTGCCATAATAACCTTGTTATCAATTAAAGTCTGGATCTTATCTTTTAGAGAACGGCATTCGTCAACGGTGTGTCATTTCGTGCCGGAATGGTATGCACAGAGAAGAGTTCTTAGGGTTGCAGCAGAGATAGGGGCGACATAACCAGCAACTTTGAGTCTTTCATACAACTGGTCGATAGGTTAAGCAATAGTCGTATATTGTTTCGGAGGCTTTCGGTGAAAGTTTGGTCGAGGTCTAGGGAAATTTTGGCGTGCAGGGGGGATTGATAGTGGGCTGTTTGAGTATTGTAGGCTTGGTAAACATGTGCGGGTTAGGAATATTTGGGTGAAGTAGGCTGATATGTGGGAGGTGATTGATAAGCAGGTGGTGGAGTTTGGTAAAAGGGTGAAGGTGCTTGGTAGTTTGGAGTAGGCTGATATGTGAGTGGAGGTATTGGGTAGGTTTGGTATTTGATGGGAGATTTGGTTCTTTGTGCAACCATTACGGCTCCTACGTCCCTTTTCTTGGACACACATCCTGACTGTAACGCCTTATTTGTAGCTTGCAAGGCCTCGAAGTTCGTAACCATACCGCTTTTGATGCCCTCTTCGATCCTTTCTCCCAGCTTGATAATGTCAGAAAATTTGTGGCCCTCAATCATCATCAGCCTTTCATAATACTGTGGGTCTTGAGCCCGAACGAAGAATTTATTCATTTGTTCTTCTTCTAAGGCAGGTCTAACCTTAGCAGCTTCGGACCTCCAGCGAGTAGCATACTCGCGGAATGTTTCTGTGGGCTTCTTCTTTAGATTTTGAATATAGAACACATCCGGCGCATTCTCTATGTTGAACCTGAACCTGTCCATAAAGTCGGACGCTATGCTTACCCAGTTCGACCACTTCTTTGGATCTTGGCTAATGTACCAAGATAAAGCATCTCCCTTCAAGTTCCTCATGAAAAGCTTCATGCGAATTTTCTCGTCTATTCCTACTCCAACCAGCTTGTCACAGTACGTTCTCAAATGGACCCTTGGATCCCCTGTACCATCAAACATCTCGAACTTATGGGGTTTGTACCCCTCGAGCAGTTCGACATCGGGCTGTATGCAAAGATCTTCGTAGTTCAACCCTTCAATTCCCTTACTTCCTTCAATGCTTTGAATTCGGCTAGTCAACTTCTTAAGTTCTTCGGCCAGGTTTCTGATGAGCAGGTCTTTATCATCAGGCTCGGGTGTGTTTGAGATGGGTTAGGTGGAGTGTGGCATAGTCTCCACGTAGATAGGGGTGTTATGGTGGGTGTGACAGTGGTCATTTGTGGAGTTTTGTGGTTCTTGGATGAGCAGCGGGGTATTATTGGAAGTATGGCAGGTGTTGCAGTGGTGGTGAGGAGTGGGATGGTTCTGTTGCATTGGGATGTTCTGTGGAGGTGTAGGGTTCTGAGCATATGGAAAAAATTATGTCTGGAGTAGTGAGGGAAAATGACAAATTCGCCAGATTCCGGACCTGATCAAGTTCTTCCTGAAATTTCAGCAGCTTTTGTTCCAGTGTGGATGCATTTTCCTTGGGAACCAGAGTACCGTGACCATGAGTGACCTCTATCCGTTCAGTTGAGTTTTCCTTTCTGGCGTTGTTCAAATCTTCCATCTTCCCTTTGATCTTATTTTTGACAGGACTAAGAGGAGAAGTGGGTGGAGGGCCCCTGGATCTCGTGAAACAGGATGATGTTGCCAGAGTGTACGAACTAACCTTTGAGGAGGGGAATAAATAAACAAAAAGTAAAAACAAAAAGGTAACAAGTTAGTAAGGATCATAAAAAAATGATGCCATATTTAAACACATAGTGCGAGAATGTAAAGCGTGTCCTAATTTGGGGACCTCTTTATGCCCGAGGTAGGCTAGCGACAAATAGATTTGGAGAACTTTGAATGCTAAATGCCTCATTTTATTGATAAAAAGCAGACGAATCCCAAATCGAAACTAAATAATAGGAAATGAAAGTTGCTAATGGCCATTGGCCTTATTACATTTCATAAAAAAGAAGAAAACTCCTATCTATTTGGTCCCAGAAGGACCTTCCCCATATTCGGCATCCCTAGCTCCATTGAACAGCTTCCCTAACTCGCGCAGTCCCAGCAGCAGGTAGGCTCTGGCTAGATGCCCGCCTTTGTTTCCCTCAGTATTTTGGCAGTCTTCGACCCTCTTATGAAATTTCTTCTGCAACTCCACTATGCCCCGTTCCAAATATCCCAGTCGCTTGTTGGCACTGACAGCCATGACCTTCTACTCCTCAATTAGCTTTTGATTGGCTTCTTGTGTCTCGCGGTGCTTGCTTTCGCATTCCCGGATCCTCTTGCGTAGTTGATTGTATTTTACCTGTGCCTCGGCCTTTTCATCTATGATCCTGTGACCTCGAACAAACCCAGGTTGACTCAGACCATAATGGTTATCCTCCAACCAGCCTGAATAGTAGGGAGTACAACCAGCATGGTATCTGTTCGGCTCGATGGTATCTCTCCCTATGATAATCATGCACTGCAACATATGCTGAGCTTGGCACTTGTAAGGACTATCATCATCCTGGAAGTCAGCTCGGAAGTGACTCATCTTGTCGACCCTGTGTACAACCCGCTTCCTACCAGCTTGCCTCATAACCCGGAGAGGAACGTAAGTGTACGTTCCTCTTAGACCGATCAATATCAGACAAGGTGCATCTCGGGATCGGGCGATGAATTCTTCGGTCGGAAACCATTCGAACATCCATTGCACTTGCTGAGCAAACATATCAGGGATATAATTCATTCGCTTTGGGTGATGGAAAGCGATATGATTGTCCCAGTCCCTTCGTTGAATCTCTTGTCGGTATTCACCCTTTTGTAGATGCTCCACGAGCCACAGCTGAAGTAGTAAATTGCAACCTTCGAACTGACTAGCTCCCAGTTGACACTTTTCTAGGGCTCGGTATATTTCTGCGATGATCATGGGCACAATGCTGAATGGTTGCCCTCCAATTCCTTCCATTAAGGTTTTAGTGACCATGGCTAGTCGGGTGTGGATTCTTGCTTTCTTCATTGGAAACACAATCAACCCCAGGAAATAGAACATGAATACAAAGATCGTACGATGAGTATGCCCTGATGAGGTGATGGCAAACTCATCAGGATAGGTACGGTAGGATTTGCTATGACCGTACCTCTCGTACAAATAGTTAAAGGGAATATAGGATTCTTTCAGGCATGTCAGTTCTGGATTCTTCTTCAGACCCATCATTTTGAGGAAACCCCTGCCCTTGCGGTTCTCAAGAATCAATAAACCTGGAGTCTCCCATACCAAACCGGCTAATCCTCCTATTTCTTTTAGCAAGGGTGTCATCTCAATTTCCCCGAAGCGGAATACAGATCTCTCACAATCCCAAAATAGAGTAGCAGCTTCTATGATCTTGTTGTTGGGTTGGATTTCCAGGAGGGAGGGTAGATTTCCTAGATATATTCGAACGAGAGTCTGGTCACTGGAATGAAGATCTTTCCACCAGCTTAGCAGTCTCGGGTGGATGGTTGTAACCATGCCGAATCTGGGGATTTCGTGCCTCATTATCTGCAAGACAAAAGGGATAGGCCCTTACCCCCACTGGACTCGACTACTTAAATATCAATAATTGGCATAAAAGCATTTAGTTCTCCAAATAAATGCACAGAACGTGATGATGTCCGTTTGGGTTTTAGGGAAACCCATTGGACTTTGGACAAGGCTATCTTAAAGAGTCATTATGCGGACAACATAACTGACTCGGCTAGGTTTAACCATGATGTATGCACAGTTAATTAGAGTAAGGTTTCTGTAGGGTTTTAGATTGGTACCCTTGAGCGGACAACTCAAGGGGGAAAGGCATGGAACTGTCGACTACACCGTTGATCGAATGGTTTTACTGCAAATATGCCTTTTCCGAATTTAGGGGTGATAATATCGGAAGAGCGCAACCACTCATTATAAGCGTTGCTATGGTATTTGTTTGGCACGAGTGTAATATGATGTTGAGCATGATTGTGCAACAATTAAAGGCATGTTGTCATGTATTTGCACGTTTAAGAAAGCAGTAAATACAACATTTTTCATAATTTAAAGCGGCAATGAAGGAAAGCAGTAAAGAAAGAAACAAAAAGACAAATCAGTTTTACAATCGAAAAGGAAATTGAATGCTTAAAAGGAATAAACAAATAATTGCGCGTAAAGAAGCATAAATTCACAATAATAGTCTGAAATGGTAAAAGCCTAATAAGTCCCCAGCAGAGTCGCCATGCTGTCGCGCCCCTTTTTTCCTCCGCGAAAATCGGGTTTATGACATTTGGAGGGACAACTCATTCCTTTTGCGAACTAGGTTTGCAATTAAAGAGTCGCCACCTAATCATTAGGGTGCATTAGGACCCCAAAATAGTTTGATTTGAATAACCAGAGATAGGGTAAGGGCTTGAAATTATTCTAAGGGGAAGGTGTTAGGCACCCCTCAGAATCCACTAGTGTGGTTCCCGGCCAGACAATTATTGTGAATTGAGGTGCAATTAGCATATAAGCAGATAAGGCTCAAATAAGAGGGGATTTCAACACATAAAGGTTTGAAAGTATGCAAAGTTTGAAAGGACCAATAGAAAGGCTAATTTTTAATAAAGAGTTAAAATGCTAAAGAAAAGAAATAAAGAATAAAGGGAGGGGGGGTCCTAGGTTTATTAATAATATGGATCACCCCACACAATGTCCGGTAATCACTCCTCAATGAGGGGCTACACGTGACATTATCGCGTGGTCATCATATCCATATCTACCCATCCCACCCCGTTAAGTTGTTCAAAGCGCGGATTGGTATCGATTACCTATTGCATGCTATTACCCGTCCCACTCCTATCATACCCAGAGGCACTTAGGACTACTAATCCTAAAGGGAGGGATATTAGGCTTATTTGGGGTTTCATAGGTAAAATTCTAAGGCGACAGACAAAACACATATTGCATATTTGGGGAGGCATATAAATATATAAGGCTCAATTATACCTCCTTGAACAGAAAAGCACACAATAGCATGTCTTGCACGTACTGCTTAGGTCTGATTAGAATTAAATATGAGGGAGTTTAAAAGTTGATGCAGATTGGTTTATTACATAATTCAGATAAGAAGCCCGAATCAGGACTGCCTGCTGGTTGTAATAATTAACAGAAGCAGATTTAGTTTTCAATTATTACTCTAAGGCTTGCCTAAGTGCTCAGACGGGATCCTATAGATATGCCAAGCTGCTGAATTTTGAAAGTGATAAGGCGGTAAAAGCTCGAAATAAAATTATTTGGGATCCTATAGGCATGCTTGCTAAACATTGGTTAAGTAAAGGACTTATATTATCAAAAGAGATGCAGAATTAACAAACTGATGACAGCTTCTGCAGGTGATAGTATATATTACTACTGATTTTACATCTAGCATTGAGTGAAGCGAATCAGATTCATTTAGAAACTCCAATAGGCATGTTTTCTACATGTTGCTGATTCTAGACACTTACAGATGTGGTGTCTGAATGCGGAAATTTGTATTAAACCTCATATACATGGTATCTAAATGCAGAACTTGAACCTTATAGACATGGTTTCTAGATGCAGAACTTGTTTTAAACCTTATAACCATGGTATCTAAATGCAGTTTGAATAATGCAAAATGACGTTAGAACATTCCTATAGGCACGATTTCTAGGTGAAGCTGAATATGTAGAATTAGAACAGTCCTATAGGCACGATTTCTAGGTGAAGATGAATATGTAGAATTAGAACAGTCCTATAGGAATGATTTCTATATATAGTTGAATATGCAAAAGTAGAACAGTCCTATAGGCATGATTTCTACATGTAGTTGAATATGTAGAATTAGAACAGTCTTATAGGCATGATTTCTACCCTTTGCATGCATAGTTACCCCAACCCTGTTTCACTAGCCAACCCCAAGTATTCATTACAAATTATTATAAACCAGAATAACAAATACATCATAAAATACAAAGAAAATAATTACAACCATAGAAGGCCTGATTCTTTACTTCCTATCTGAATTATGAGATAGACCAACTCAAAGACCATCGATCCAAAGCCTTTCTCCAATTTGAGTATGTCAGAGTTCCCTAAGAGCCTCAATGGGACTCCGGGCAGTGCTCACACCCAAATTTTATTACCAGAATAGGGGCAAGTGCAGTGTAGAAAGGCCATCCCTCAAGTGTCCAAGTTCAGAGGGAGCTCAATGGGTCCAAAGGCAAGGCTCACAAGAGGGGGGCAGAACATAAGTCTAAGAGAGAGTGCAAGTGAAGAAACAGAGTTTTGAGAGAATAAAGGAGAGGGAAACAACCACAAACAAGTGGATAATTTCATACAAAGGGGGTTCAGGGGGGTTGGGAAATTTTAAAGAGCCTATGCTTAGGCAAGGGTAAGCTTTGAGCATGCACAGCAATAGAAGATGCTGGCATGCCTATAAGCCTACCAGAACACAAAATAGTAGAGAAACATAGAGGTTAGGACCCAGGGATTCTGCTTGAGTCATGGGCAGTAATATGCAATACTGTCATTCCTCAAACAAACCATAAGCCTTGAACACATTGGGGTGGGGTTTTAGGATGCATAATTAATTAAGAACATGCATAAGAAAATTATAGCATGCTAGAATAAGTACTGAACTAAACGCAAGCAATAGGCAGACAAGAAGGGAAAAGCATTAAGTAAACACATTGTTGTGATGCTGGAATCTTAATCAGAGCATACCAGTTCAGAGAAGCAAAATACAGTAAAAGCAAGTAAGAGGACTTTGAAGGCAGGCCACAGTACAAATAACAAGAAAGAATATTTTTTGAGTGTGAGTGTGAGTTCAGAAACTAAGAGTGTTCGTCTGTGTGTTAATGAAAAAGCCAGGGTATTTATAGTTTGAAAACAGGTAAAAATAAGGAAAGAAAATAATTATGGAACTATGTACTAAATAAAATCAAATCAGTATAAGACTTCCTTTAATTAAGGAGTTAAATTCAAACGGTAATGTGCAGAAATCATTTAAGGAAAGAAATCAAGTAGAAACCAGTCCAAAATTGAAGGTCATTTTAGAAGGAAATTTAGCATATAAAAGAGTGCATAAACATTAGGCATGCAAGGCGGAACCTATGACAAAGAGAAGTGCCATGCAATCACAAAATCAGTAAGTAGTGGACTATCAAAACATGGTAGTCACATAGGTCAATTTCGGTAACTTAGTAATAGAGAAAAGAGAGAGAATCAAAAAGCATGCAAAGAGGTCAAGTGAAAAGACCTTATAGGAGAGTTTAGCAGGAAGTCAAAACCACATAAAGAAGCAGAAGATTTTGAAATTCAGTCGAGCAACAAGTGAAGCAACTTTAGAGACACGAATAGGTCCAAAGAAATTAGGGTTTTGAAACCAGTCGAATTCAGAGCATGGCTAGCAAGTAAATCACATAGCAAATAATCTCAGAACTCGAATGAACCCAAAATTTTAGGGTTTTCACCATCAATCGAGTATAGAGATGAAAACAAGTAAATTAGACAGAATACTAACAAAATAAATTCAGAAAAACTCAAAAAGGAACTAAGAGCTTTAACATGCACATTCCAGTAGAAGAACAACATAAAGAAACACAGTAGAACATGTTAAAAATTAGAAAAGCTTCGAAATAATTTAACAAAAACCCTAAATCAGTAAAGATAAAGGTGTTGAAGGTAAAGTTATGAAAGAAACCTTGAGAAAACGCTTAGGAGTTTAGAGTGAGCACAGATCTAAAAGGATTGGATGAACCTCAAAGGTTAGGGTTTCAGAAGAACCCCAGATGGTGAGAAAGGCTTGGAAAAACATCGGTCTAAGCAGGAGAAGCCAAGAGTCGGGCTTGAATAGCCATGGCTGGCCGGAGCAAGGTCAAAGATGAACGGAAACAGCCATAGAACTGAAAGCATCTGAGGTCTGGACCAAGCTTCTTCGAGGTCTGGCCTTGAAACCATATTACTCGACCACATCGAAGTCAAAGGAGGTAGATACAGGCCTCCAATGGCTTTGGAAACCATTGATTTGTAAGATTTTAGGGTGGAAGCTGAGGGAGGCTGCTAGGGTTTGAGAGGAGCTTGAGATAGAATTGGGAGAAGGGGGGAATTCAAAGGCGGCTACAGATGAAAAATGATTAGGGCTTTGGAGTAATTGGGAATTAAAAATGGTAAGGGAAATAGGGACCGTTGATCTGGGAGATCAACGGTTAAGATTAGAGAGGGTAGGTGGGAAACGGATCTGGGTCGGTTTGAACGGGGTTTGGGTCGGGGTAATTAGGTTTAAAAAATGGGTTCAAATAAGGCGTGAAATAAATGGGGCTAGCATTTAAATAGCCATTTTCCCTTGTTTATTTAAAAAAAAATAGTAGAATAATTTTTGAAAATAAATTAAAGGTACTAAAATGATTAATAATACGTAATTATCAAATTTAAAATACGGGAGTTAATTTATAATTATAAACACAATCAAACCTTAAAAGAGGCTAATATTGCAATTATATGCACTTTAGCTTTAGACATACTAAATAGATTTGTAAACAAAAATGTGCAAAAATTATGTTAGCTATATTTTAGTGTAAATATGAGTGTCCAATAAATGAATTACAAAAATGATAATTTTGGGAATAATTATTGGGTTTTTCTTGATAAAATAGGACAATAAACTGATTTAAAAAATCTTTTAAAATCTAAGGAGAAATAATAAAACATTGGGACATACTTATATGCATATACATGCTATTTGAAGGTATTTTGCATATTCAAATATACAGGAAAAAATTAGGTATGAACACCAACAACATTAATAACATAAGAATCATAGAAGCAACATCAACATCAATTGTTCTATAGGAGGGGAAACAATGTAAGTACTGCTAGCTTCTAAGAGTAGAGTATCATTGGAAGCTCGTTCATTACATCATGTACAATCAGAGTCGTGCAAAAGAAGGTAAGGGAAAGCCTCACATACCTTATATATAATGCCCAACCTCAAGCTATGCAAATGTCACGACTCCTTAGTCTACAATAAGGGAAATGAGACCATCGTTATCGTTTAACTGTCGTTACTATTATGTATTGACCGCAACCTATTTTACGATGACCCTTATTTATATGACTTCCCACAAGTTAAAAAATCATCAAACAGCCCAAACAACATCAATAATAATCATATTGAGCCTCCCAAAACAGTCCACCAACCAACAACATTACTAACAAGCCTTTTGATATATAACTCAGAAGTTCTAGCTTCAACGACTTAGCCGCAACTTGGATAATCTTAAATACATGTAGAGTAAGAGGTTATGTACCTTTAAACAGATAGAACAACTCTAATTTGACCTTAATCTCCCATGAAATATCCTTCCAATGCCGCCACAAGAACAAGGAAGCGAAATTATGAATTCGGATTTTTTGGCACTAGAATCACTTTGCAAGGCTTGAAATCACCTAGGGTTGATATTAAAAACATGATGGAGTAATTTGAATAACATTAACCACTTAAAAAATCCTCCCACACGAGCTGGAACCACACAAAAATCAGCAACAATAAGAAGAACAAGAATCTTACTAGCGCCACGGGATTCCCGACACTTGATTTGTGTTGTTTGCCCTTTGTTTGGGTCTTGGATCGTGAGAGAACCTTGAGAGACCGTTTTTTAGCTTTATAGGGTCTGAAGATACTGAAAAAGAATGACTTAAACAGGGTTGTGCCGTCTTATATATATATATATATATATATATATATATATATATATATATATATATATATATATATATATATATATATATAT
>NW_017670253.1:760650-879715 GCF_001879085.1 Nicotiana attenuata | reverse complement strand
ATCCCTTCTCTTCGGATCATTGTTGAAGCTGAAATTGAAGACAGTGAATGGGTCAAAGCCCGTCTAGAACAGTTAACCCTGATTGAAGAAAAATGAATGGCCACAGTTTGCCACGATCAGTTGTATCAACAAAGAATGGCCTGTGCCTACAACAAGAAAGTGCTGACTAGAAACTTTGAAGTGGGGCAACTCGTTTTAAGGCGTATTCTCCCCCATCATCAGGAAGCAAAAGGGAAGTTTGCTCCTAACTGGAAAGGCCCATACATTATCAGAAAATTGTTGCCAATAGGGGCATTATACCTTGGAGACATCGAAGGGAATGACCCCGAAACAGCTGTAAATGCAGACGCAGTCAAAAGGTACTATGTCTAATCCTCCCGCAGTAACGACATTATCCGATTGGGATGACGAAGGCTTTCTTTCTCGCTACCCCAAACACTCCAATCCTTTGCTAACCCTTTAAGTCGGTTACCTTTCTTTCATTACCCTCTTTGGAACATGAGATGTTTGTAAATAAAAAAATTTAAAACAAAAGAAAAGAACAAGAAAAGAAAAAGAAAAGAAAAACAACAAAAACAACAAAACAAATGTTTTCCTGAACTACATTCGACTTGATTCCGAAAGGATACGTAGCAGCCTCTCTCTGGTGTTCAGTCACACCAAAACAAAAATCCAATTTTCCCCAAAAGTAAAACTGGGAAAATTGGGGCAGATAATGGTTCGGCAATGATCTCGCCTGAATGGTTCCAAAGTTGTAATTCAACCCAAGTTCTGTTTACCCTAACCTTGTTCAAGCCCTTCCGATCAATCGGTGAAAGCTTTTCAAAATCAGAGAACGCAGTTGTTTGGACCCAATGCAATCAAGATGAGAGAAATAAAATGAGAGAGTCTTATCAGTAAGCCACGGGCACCATACGTCAACGGTGAACAGAGAAATTGAAAACGAGAGAGTCTTGTTAGTGAAAACTCGTAAAGAGCACTATAAAGCGACGGTGAGAAGAGAAATGAGAGAGGTTGATTGGAGAAAACCCATAAAGGGCGCCGTTGATCGAAAAGAAGAAATCCCCCACCATCATCGGCACTGAAAGAGTCCTGGCAAGATTTCTCGGGTGTAAAACACGGGTCGCAATGGGTTTATAAGAAGTTGGATAGTTGTACAGATCGGGTATCCAGTCCAAGAAGCATGTCATGTCTATTGAAGTCTTCATGCACTCCAGATAAGTCCTTCTTTCCTCCCCGAAAGGGACACTTCTCCTTAAATTCACCTTCTTGTCCTTTGTTTACTTTTCTTTGAATCCCTTTCGGCTTAACTTGTTCCGAAAAGAAAAGGTGGCAAGATTGGTTTTACAGGGTCTGCTTAATAAAATCCAAGTCCAAAAAAGAGTGCCCAGCCTCAGCGGGTGCATCAAGTCGATCCCGACTGGTCATGATTGAAAATAAAAAGAAATCCAAAGTCAAAAGCCCCTAGAGGCAGAATAAGGTGAAAGGGCCAAAACCCCATACGGGTGAACCGTCATCTGGAAAGTTTGGAAAGTTGAGTTCCTCGGTTTTAGGAAAGAGATCAATCTTCATAAAAGCCAGCAAGTAGTAGAGGTTCTCACCAAAAGAGTTGGGCCGAGATCAAGTGATCAAAAACAATCAAGGCCACGAAACCAACAACCGTTTCAAACTAACAATTGTTCTTTGTTTGAAAATTTGAGACAGGTGCAATCCAAAGCAATCGTGCAAGAAGCAGGTGCAACCAAAAAAAGGAAAAAGAAATGGGCAAGTGCTAAAAACAGCTTTGCAGCAACAATCCATAAAAAGGGAAATCCCCTCCAAGTTTTTTCCCGCATTTACTCATTCCATGAAATAAAAAAGAAAAGAAAACAAGATAAAAAAAGAGATAAGAAGAAAATTCAAAAAATGGTAGTATAGGATCCCCAATCTCAATCTTTTACGCTTTTCCAACATAGGGTCTCGAACCCCTAGTTGAGATTTTGTTAGACATAGGGTCTTCATCCCCTAGTCGCTTTTTGCCAACATAGGGTCTCCAACCCCTAGTTGAGATTTTAGACATAGGGTCTCCATCCCCTAGTCGCCTTTTGCCAACATAGGGTCTCCAACCCCTAGTTGAGATTTTAGACATAGGGTCTCCACCCCCTAGTCGCCTTTTGCCAACATAAGGTCTCCAACCCCTAGTTGAGATTTTAGACATAGGGTATCCACCCCCTAGTCGCCTTTTGCCAACATAGGGCTCCAATCCCTAGTTGAGATTTTTAGACATAGGGCCTCCATTCCCTAGTCGCCTTTTGCCAACATAGGGCTCCAATCCCTAGTTATGATTTTTAGACATAGGGCCTCCATTCCCTAGTCGCCTTTTGCCAACATAGGGCTCCAATCCCTAGTTGAGATTTTTAGACATAGGGCCTCCATTCCCTAGTCGCATTTTCCTCCTAAACACACACAATGCTTATTTTATCGCTTTAAAAAAAAGAAAAAAAAAATTAGATCTTAGTTACAAATAACTCACGAAATTTTCCTAGTGAAAACTGGGGCAGAAAAATTTCGTTCGTTTGTTTGTTTTGGTGTCTGAACAGGTTTGACCTCGAGGCACAGGGTTCGAGATGACTAAAAGAATGAGTCTAAATCCAAAATAAAGAAAAGAAGATAAAAGAAGAAAAAGAAGTGAACTCAGAATGCTGAAGCAGAGAAAGATGCGGACTGCTCAAGGTATGATTCAAGTTTCAGGCTTCGCGTGTCCCACCTTGATCTAAAGCTGAAGAATGAACCAGCGGTTTACAACTAATGAACAACAAGATTCAGATCAGAGTCTGCAGCAAGAACCAGCCAAGACTCAAGATCAGGCTTCAGAAGATTTATAGATAGGAATTTTGTAACTCGTAGTTGATAGGCTTAGCTAGTTTAGCTTTTTACTTTCCATTTTGGTGTAATAAGGAGTTCAGCTAGCAGTAGCAGCAGTAGCAATAGTGAAATCACAGCTTCCTGGTAGTCCCAGCTACCAAAACATCCAGAACTACACTGACCTGATTCCTTTATAGCCAAGGATATGTAGGCAACCTCTGAAGCAAGGTTCGGTCAGGCTCTTTTCAAAAAATGCTTCTCATAGAGTTTCAAACGGGGAAAATCCCTCATAATTGCTCATTTTATCTTTGCCCGAAAACCCTTGGTGTCTCCGAGCAAAGAGGGGCAGCTGTAAGCACGTGATTTTTGCCTCACATGAATTACTCCTATAGAATTCCAAAAATTAGATTTTTCTTTTAATTATTTGTTATTTTAGGAATTATTGTAGAATTTTTCTTATTATTTGTATTTTTGTGTGCATGTTTAATTTTTATTTAATTCATGAAAAATACAAAAATACATTGCACTTGTATTTAGATTTAATTTTTGCATCTTAGGATCTAATTAGTAAATTAGTTGTTCTATAAAATATGAAAAATCACAAAAATAGTTCATGTTGCATTTTATCTCTTCAAATTTGAATTTCATAGCTTTGTCTTTTAATTTAGGACCTAATTAATTATTGCAAATATTATATTGAGTAATTAGTAATTTGGTAGGTTAATTTGGTTTTATGATTTAATTTAGGTTTTATTTTAATTTGGAAAAAGAAAAAGAAAGTTTGAAATTGAAAAAAAGAAAAGAAAAGGAAAGAAAGAATAGGATTTTTGGGTTCTTTTAATTAAATATCCCCAGGCCCAAATCATTTTCCCCCATTACCCGTCCAAACCAAGCCCAAATAGCCCAAACCCGCATTTTTTACCCGGCCCGCACCACTCAATGACCAAACGACTCCGTTTTCAATTCCCCCAACATGAGCCGTTGATCTCACTCGATCCAACGATTGGGAACTTGGTTGCTTGACAGTATATAACAGTCCGAAGGTCTACCCCCCCTCCCCCCGTTACATCTCTCACTCCTCACCGTCTTCTCCAGAGAACAAAGAACCCTAGCGCCGCCCCCAAATCCCTGCTATCTCTGGTGGCGGCGCCACCTCCAATCCGCCCCAAATTGATACCATAAAATCCTCGCAACCTCCCCTTTTCCAATCTCAAAATCATTTCCCTCGAATCTTTCCATATTTTCTCGAATCTTGAATCTGAGTTCCAAACCCTAAAAGCCCAAAATCAATTTCCGATGAATATGTCGGCATGCATGACCATAGGCTTCCGATTCTTTCAAGTTTTTGAAGTTTGATTCAACGTAAATTGATGATGTTCATTTGTTCTTGACAAAGAACAAGTGATTAGCATCAGTTTCGTTTAAATAAAGGAGTCTAGTGTTGGTTTCGAGTTTGATTTGGTAAGTTTTCTTCATGTCTTTGTCTGTTCTTATTGTTTCACCATCTGTTCCTCTTCTTTTCTTCTCCTTTTCATTAGTTAGTTTCTCTGACAATAAGTTGATAAAGTTTAGAACTAGGTTTTCCCTTTAGATTAAATTTTGTGTTCGTATTTGTGCTATTTGCTTGTTCAGTTTTTTTTCGAATTTTAAAAGTTTGTTCTCTGATTTTGGTGATGTCATGTTAAAATCCTGATTTTGTCTTTCTTGTTTTAGTTTTATAGTCAATTTAATTAGGTCATTTCGATTTAATAACCTTGTCAATTCTATGCCTATTTGAGTTATTAACCAGTCACTTAGTTTATATTGTTTAGTTTTGAAATCATTCAAAGTGATTATTCTTCTGTTTCTCATTGAAATAGCTAATATGGATTTTTGATTTTTGTTTGGGCCTTGGGGTCAATTCTGACCCATTTTCAAGAGCATCCCATTCATTTGGGTTAAGTCTTGGGTCAGATTTTACCCATGAGGTAGGCTGGGGTAATTGATAAGGGTTAAAGGGTTAATTTAGGAATTTTAGGTTAAGGAATCTTATATAACTGACTGGGGAAACTTCTAGGAAGGTAGGTTTGGGGCTGTTTTGAAAAGCTGATTTTTAAACTAGGGACCAAGTAGCGAAAATGAAAATTGAGAAAGGATTGAAGGGCAAAAACTGATCTCATTTCAGCTGCCCTAAAACTCCCTTATAAAAGGCTAATTGCTTCATTCTCAAGTCAAGAATTTCAGAGACTAAAAAATACTGAAAAAGAGAGACGGGTGGTTTTTGGAAAAATCTAAAGAAAAACTGAAATTCCTACATTTCCCTTAGTCAAAACTGGTTCAATTCTGCCTTAAAATTTCTTAGATAATCAGGGTTTTGAGATTCAAAAGTTTGTTGTTCATTTGGGTTCTCTATTGGTTGGAAGAAGCTGGTTTTTCGTTTGGTATTGCTGGGTTTTGAGTTGGTGTTGCTGCTGCTGCTAATTCCTTATTTCCCTTTGTTTATCTATTGCATTCCACGTATTTTTTTCCAAACCATGGACAACAAATGATTAAGAACATTTATTTCGAGTTGAAGCCTGATTGAATACAAGTTGTATTTGAATCTCGTTTCTTCTGCTTCCTCCACTTCTTTAGTGTTCTGTAGCAAATCCTATCCTATACATGTTATTTTAGCTTTTCTCCTGTTATTAGTATGTTGTGAACATGAATCCATGATGTTGAGATTTTTAGTATGATTTTTGGATATAAGTGGATGGTCTGTTAATTTCCTGGACTTTGTTACTGTGAGTAATGAGAAAGGATTTAGCTGAGGTATGATTTAAATGAGTTGAAGTTTTCTGTTCATATGTGTGGGTGGTAGAGAATCAGTGCAGTAGAAAACTCAACAGAATTAAACATGTTTCAGATCGGTTTTGGCCTGTCGAAATCAGTGTTTGTTGTGGGAATTTGTTTGAATTTGTTTAAGTTGATATGCATAGGTGTGAAACCAGAAATCCTCAGTTGGAGTTTATCCTAGTGTTGTATTCTGCTATTTGGAAAACCATGTAATACTTTACTTCATGCAATTATTAATTGAATGGCTTCTAAGTTAGTAGTCAGTTTATAGTCATTTTGGATAAGGAAAATGGTATGGGTTATTACTTTAAGGGTCTAGCCATGTACAGAATTGCCCCTG
Organism: Nicotiana attenuata; assembly: GCF_001879085.1. Lineage (NCBI taxonomy): Eukaryota > Viridiplantae > Streptophyta > Magnoliopsida > Solanales > Solanaceae > Nicotiana > Nicotiana attenuata. The sequence continues at coordinate 873,717 of NW_017670253.1, read as the reverse complement.
GTTATTTGTAAGCATGTTTAAGCTTAAATTCATAATTCTTCACTTAAGAAGATCACGAGGTTTGATTTGCTATTATGTATTGGAAAGAGGTCTAATTAGATTTGAAATCTCGCACAATTGTCTTTTGAGTTAGCTGAAGATTGATTTGAGTATGATTGCCAAACAGTTGTGTATTGTTGAATGGCATGTTGGGCTTATGCTGACACCCATGATGTTCTCATGTTATTTTTTTTTTGCCCTGGAGACTCGATCTCGAGTCCTGCCCTCTTTAGTCCTTAGTTCTCAAAAGATTTGGGCCATAGACCTTGAGGCCACCTGAAACGGAATTGCAGGCCTCATTGTGCTTGGGCCTACCTTCTTTAATTTCTCATTTAATTGTTGTTGATGGCACAAGTCATTTGTTAAATAATCAGACCTGTTTTCATCTTTAACGCAAAGCTTTTTTTTCTTTAAGTTAGCATGAACGTTGGTTTTAATAATAAAAATCCCAACTCTTTTGGTGTTTAATTAATTAGATTCCGTTAATTAGTTGAGGTGTGCCATAGTAAACAACACCAATAGCTTATGGCCCTATGAAAAGAAATAAGAAGTCACTTGAACAATTAGAATCGAGGTGCGCCATAGTGTAAAATTAGATAACCTATGGCCCTCAGAGAATTGATAATAACTCATTAGAAATCAAGGTGTGCCATTAGTTGAATTTTCCATGGCCCTCGCAAACTTGAAAGTGCGTAGTTGCTTTAGGCGCGCGATTCAAATTAATTTCCTTAAACTCGGGTGTGCATTTCATTTGACCCAACTCCAATTCTCAACAACGTTAAATAAAATGTATCGTGGACCGCGGGTGCATTTCATGTGACGAGGTTCAAGACGCGTTTTAAATAACCTTGAATCTTCCTAAATTAATTAAAAGCGGTTAATAAGTTAAAATATACCATAGGCTAAAACATGTATTAAAATCAGATAATAGGCCAATTATAATAGTTTAAGCGACCGTGCTAGAACCACGGAATTCGGGGGTGCCTAACACCTTCCCTCGGGTTAATAGAATTCCTTATTCAGAATTTCTGGTTCGCAGTCTTCAAAAGGGAAGTCGAAATTTCCTCGATTTGGGATTTAAGATAAGCCGGTGACTTGGGACACCAAATAAACTATCCCAAGTGGCGACTCTGAATTGAATAATTAATCCCGTTTCGAATAAAGTCACTTAACTTGAACAAACTCCCTTATACTCCCTTCGGGTGTGTAAAAAAGGAGGTGTGACAACTTTCACTCATACTCGGGCTCTCGGCCTCACTCAGCCATCAATCTCTCCAGTCTCACCCATGGGCTCATAATGACATGAAAACTGACCCGGAACAATGATATGATGTATCAATAAGTGACAACTGACACTGAGATATGATATAAATGCATGGATGTGACTGAGTATGAAATATCAATGAATTCAATGAGATAATAGCATGAAACGACCACTATGGGTCTCAACAATATCATCATAAGGCTTAAACATGATATCTAGCATAATGTACATATCATTTATTTTATCACATGGTGAAAACGCAGATATCAATAAAATAGGGCCACTATTCAGTGTCCTGGAAACAACTGTCACAATTCACAGGGTGCATGCCCATACGCCCGTCACCTAGCATGTGCGTCACCTCAATATCAATCGCCTAGCACGTAATTTTGTGTTTTATACCCTCAGCACTAAATTTAGAAGAGTTACTTATCTTAAACAAACCATTTCCGAGATCGAGCAAGCCAAGCAATGCTCCTGGAATGCCATCACGCGCGTTCCGACCACTTAAAGGCTCGAAATTAATCAAATACATCAAACAATGCTAAAGGAACCAATCCCAATCGAAAAATGTTTAATCTTTAATCAAAAGCCCAAAATCGGCCAAAAAGCCCAACCCTGGGCCGCAACTCGGAACCCGAAAAAACTTACAAAATCAATCAACCCATTCAATTAAGAGTTCTTCCATACTAGTTTCACTCAAATCCGACTCCGAATCGGTGTTGAAAACTCACAAATTAATATTATGAAACATTAGATCAAAACCCCCAATTTCTTCTTTAAAATTCATCAACCAAAATCTAAAATCGAAGATAGATTCACGAAATATAACCAAAACCGAGTAGAGAACACATACCCCAATTCATATGCTGAAAATCGCCTCGAAAATTGCCCAATTACGAGCTCCCCAAATCATAATATGTTAAATGCACAAAACCCTCATTTTAACACTATTTTGCCTCGTTTCTTGTGCCAAAAGATCTCGAAACTCATTTTTGATGCCTACGATGGATTGCTTGTGAAATTCTAGTCAAGTTACGCTCATGAATCACTCCATTTGACCTTATATTGAAGGAGATATGTTGGTTTCAATATTTGAAAATAGTGCAGATTTTTAAATACGCAGTCAGTGGCAATTTCGTAATTAATCTGAAAATTCTAGCAACCCAATTCTTAGTATAATGACCATAAAACCCTTATACAATGTCCAAATTTGATGATTCTTTATGCTATTGCTCCGTAATTATTATATGCATCTAACTCTTCAATCAAAACAGAAATGAGTGCTTATTTACTCAATGTGGTACCATTTATACTTGAAGAAACGACGTCGAAACATAAGAAAAACGAGCGCGGCATAATCCAAACCAATCCGAAACCCACATGAGCCCCTCGGGATCCCGTCAAAACATACCAACAAGTTCCATATCATAACACGGACCTATTCGAGGCCTCAAAACACACATAACAATATCAAACAGATGAAACGCACCTCAATTCAAACTTAATGAAGTTTCGAACTTTCGACTTTCAAAAACTCACACCGAAACATATCAAATCAACTCGGACTGAGCTCAAATTTTCCACACAAGTCCTAATACATCATACGGAGCTACTCGTGCCCCCAAACTACCGAACGGAGTGCAAATGCTCAAAACGACCGATCGGGTCGTTACAACCGCGGACCGCACAAAATTGAGTGTGCCGAATAATCATAGCAACCACAAGTTCCTTCACTCTAGGGTATCCCAGACCGCACAATTTTGTGTAGGGCCACGTACCCTTGCGCGAACCGCACAAAAATGTGTGCGTCCGTGAAATTCAAATTAGAGCGGTACTAAAGTAAGATTAATACTAGGGTTTTCACTAATTAGGCATGATTTATGGAAATTAAACAATAAAAGCTACTAACCCGAGCCCTCATTATGCATTCAAACACTACCCACATGCTTTTAAGCATGAGTTAAGCATCAATTTGACATTTTGGCATGAATTCTAACGCTAGATAAAAACAAAACTAAAATAAATAGAAAAGAAAAGAAAAAGATGAAATTAATTCATTGAAATCAACATACCAGTAGTGAAATGTAGTAAGAAATCAACACTTGATGAATATAATACGAGATTGAAAACAAGAAAGAGTGCATTGTGTTTTTGTCTAGCTTGAGAGGTTAGAAAGTGTAAAGTGTGAATAGCCTCAAAAAGTCCTATTTATACTTTGACCATGGGGGCCCACCGACTTACTAAGTGTGGCCGCACAATTTTGGTGCGGTCCGCACTCTTTACCTTTTCCTCACTCAACCATTTAATTAATGGCGCGGTCAGCATAAAATTGGTTGCGGCCGCACAATTTGTACGGTCCGCAATATTTTAACTGCGGTCACGAATCTTTAAGGGTTTTTGTGAGGCCAAACATCAGAGAGTTGGCATTTTCCCTATTCCAGCTGTGCGACCGCACACAGAATTGTGCGGACGCAAAGGACTTATGCGGTCCGCACAATTTCACCACTTGGCCAATTTTTTCCTTGTCAATTTCCTGCACTGCACACCCAATTTCTTACATACACTTCACAACCAGTTAGTCCAAAACAATGCCTAATCTAAAAAGAAAATCAATAGAGAGAAAAACACATGGGTTGACTCCCAAGAAGCGCCTAATTTAACATCGCAACATGATGCAGGTTAGCATCATTCATTTGAAATGGATCAGTGCCACAACGTGGCCGTCATCAACCATACCAAGGTAGTGCTTCACCCGGTGCCCATTGACTCTAAAGATCACACCATTTTTGTTTTTCAAATCTAGAGCACCAAAAGGAGTCACATGTGCCACTTGAAAAGGGCCACTCCACTTTGACTTTATCTTTCCCGGAAACATCCGTAAACGAGAGTTGAAAAAAAGAACAAGGTCACCTTCTTTGAATTCTTTGTTCCGGATATACTTATCATGTAGGGACTTCATCTTGTCCTTATACAAGGATGAACTGGAGTAAGCATGGAACCCGAACTCATGAAGTTCATTAAATTGCTCCACCCGAAGATTGGCAGCTTCATCCCACTCAAGGTTCAATTTCTTCAACGCCCACATGGCCTTATGCTCAAATTCCACCGGGAGGTGACATTCTTTCCCGAGTACCAACCGATAAGGAGACATACAAATTGGAATCTTGTAAGATGTTCTATAGGCCCATAGAGCATCGTCATGTTTCCTTGACCAACCAGTCCAGTTTGCATTGACAGTCTTGGATAGAATACTCTTGATCTCCCTATTGGAGACTTCAACCTGTCCACTTGCCAGGGGGTGATAAGGGGTTGAAACCTTGTGATTGACACCATACTTGGAGAGTAAAGTTTCGAAAGCTTTGTTGTAAAAATTAGAATCCCCATCACTAATGATGGCCCTTGGGGTGCCAAACCTTGTGAATATCTTTTTCATCAAGAAAGACACCACATTTTGTGCTTCATTGCTGGGCAAAGCTACAACTTCAACCTATTTGGAAACGTAATCCACAGCAACAAGAATATAGGTGTTCCCACACGAACTCACAGATGGACCCATAAAGTAGATTCCCCGCATATAGAAAATATCAATCTCAAGGATAGTGGTGAGAGGCATCTCATTCTTCTTGGAAATCCCACAGGACCTTTGGCAATCATCACAATGCTTGACGAGCTCGCTAGCGTCTTTTTATAAGGTAGGCCAATAGAATCCATAGATTAGGACCTTTGTAGCAATTCTTGCCCCACCATAGGGCAAATAATGGCAAGCGTCAAGAACACCCAATTGCTCTTCTTATGGAACACATCTTCGGATAACACCATCAGAGCACATTTTGAAAAGATATGGCTCGTCCCAATAATAATCGAAGATGTCCCGTTTGAGCTTCTTTCTTTGGTTTGAAGAGAACTCATTCGGGACAATTCCACTCACAAGATAGTTAGCCACATTGGCAAACCAAGGCATCCCAGTCAAAGTCATGGAAAGGAGTTGTTCATCTGGAAACGAATCATTGATCTCAAGGCCATCATGGGGCCTCCCCTCCTCTTCCAATCGGAACAAGTGGTCCGCCACATGATTCTCACTCCCTTTTCGGTCTATGATTTCAAGATCAAATTCTTGTAGAAGAAGAACCCACCGCATCAATCTAGCCTTTGAGTCATTTTTACTCATTAAACAACAAAGTGCCGCGGGATCGGTGTGAACAATCACTTTGGTACCCATGAAGTATGGGCGGAACTTTTCCATAGCAAAGACAATGGCTAAGAGTTCTTTCCCGATAACCGTATAGTTGACTTGGGCGTCGTTCCTGGTCTTACTAGCATAGTAGACCGGATGGAATATCTTGTTGATTCTTTGCCCCAATACCGCTCCTACTGCCACGTCGCTAGCATCGCACATGACTCAAATGGTAAGCTCCAATTTGGTATGGTAATGATGGGAGTGGTACTCAACCTATACTTGAGTAGCTCAAATGCCTTCATACAATTATCATTGAACACAAATTTGGTGCCTTTTTCTAACAACTTGCACAAGGGTTCACCACTTTTGAGAAATCCTTGATGAACCGACGGTAAAAGCCCGCGTGACCTAGAAAGCTCCTCACTCCTTTGACGGATATAGGAGGAGGGAGTTTTGATATCACTTCAATTTTTGCTTTATCCAATTCAATACCATTCTTGGAGATCTTGTGGCCGAGGACAATGCCCTCCTCGACCATAAAGTGACACTTCTCCCAATTAAGTACCAAGATGGTCTCTTCACAACGTGCCAATACCTTGTCAAGATTATCCAAACACGCTTCAAATGAATCCCCCAAAACAGAGAAATCACCCATGAAAACCTCGAGGAAGTCCTCACCATATCCGTGAATATTGCCATCATATACCGCTGAAAAGTAGCCGGTGTATTAAATAATTCAAACGGCATCCTCGAGAATGGAAATGTGCCATACGGGCAAGTGAAGGTGGTCTTTTCTTGGTCAGTAGGTGCAATAAGAATCTGGTTATATATAACCATCCAAAAAGCAATAATAAGCACGTCCGCCTAGCCTATCCAACATCTGACCAAGAAATGGAAGCGGAAAATGGTCTTTCCGAGTCACTTTGTTGAGCTTCCTATAATCCATGCATACTCTCTAACCTGTGACAACTCTTCTGGGGATCAACTCATTTTTGTCATTTGTAATCACAGTCATGCCCCCTTCTTTGGGGCACATTGCATTGGTGACGTCCACGAACTATCAAAAATGGGGTAGACAACCCCAACATCCAACCACTTCATGATCTCTTTCTCGACTACCTCTTGCATGGCCTCATTCAACCTTCTTTGATGTTCCATGGAAGGTTTGGCGTCCTCCTCCAATATGATTTTGTGCATGCAAAAGGCGGGGCTTATACCCCTAATATCCGTCAATGTCCAACCTATTGCCTTCCTCCCCCTTTGGAGAACCGCAAGGGTGGAAGCTACCTGCACGTTAGTAAAGCATGAGGAAAAAATGACAGGTAAAGTGGAACAAGGGCCTAGGAACTAATACCTGAGGTGTGAAGGTGTGACGACCGGGCCGGTCGTCTTAAGAATTTATGCCTCGATCCCCCATTAACTACTTCCTCTAAGTTCATTTCTGCTGTTTTGGTTTGCCGGGACGTTCGATGTTGAGTTTCCTAGAGCTTTGGGACACTTAGTCCCTAAATGAGAGCTTATATGTTGAAAAGTGGTTCGTAGTCGGAACAGTGTGAAGACGACCTCGGAATGGAAATTCAATGGTTCCGTTAGCTCCGTTAGGTGATTTTGGGGTTGGGAGCATGTTCGGAATGTATTTTGGATGTCCGTAGCTCATTTAGGCTTGAAATGCCGAAGTTTGAATTTTATAAGTTTCCGGTCCGATAGTGAGTTTTTGATCCGAGCGTCGGATTGGAATTTCGGAAGTTACAATAGTTCCATCATATCATTTTGGATGTGTGTGAAAAATTTCAGGTCATTCGGACGAGGTTCGGGTAGGTTTTTGATCGAAAGCGTGTTTTGTTGGAATTTGAAGTTCTTAGGCTTGAATCTTTGATTAATTCGGGTTTCTAGCGTTGTTTTAGGTGTTTTTAAGATTGGTACAAGTTTGAATAAGGTATTAGGTGGTATTGGTGCTTTTGGTTGAGGTCGCAGGGGCCTCTGGATGATTTCGGGTGGTTAACAGAAGAATTTTGGAAGTTGAGAGGTAGCAGTTCTGCTGCTTCTGGTATCTCTTTGCTTCTGCGGCTTTGGAACCGCAGAAGTGGAGCCGCAGAAGCGGCCTTGGTCATCGCAGAAGCGAAATTTGGACTCCTCAGCTTTTCCGCAGGTGCGGAGGTTTGACCGCAGATGCGGTTCTCACCTGCGAGATTTGTACCGCAGAAGCGGAACCTGGCCCATTAAGTGAAAACCGCAGAAGCGGCTTGGTTTCCGCAGAAGCGGGACCGCAGAAGCGGTCCCTTGTCCGCAGAAGCGGAAATACCTGTTCAGAAAAGGGAATTTCGAGGGTTGAGTTTCAAAAGTTGGAAAAATCAATTGAGGACTCGGGAGAGGGCGATTTTGAGTGGGTTTTGAAGTGAAGATCATTGGGTAACGTCTTTTTAATCCCTTCTAGTTATATTTCATCATTTTATAGTTAAATCCGTCATTAAAATTCGAATTTGGGATTAAAATTTGAAGAATTTGGTTAAAACTTCTTAGGCCAAACTATTGGGTTTTGAGTGAGCATTTGACCTCCGATTTGGGAGATTTTTATATGGTTAGACTCGTGAGAGTACGTGGGTTCTGAAAATATGAAAATTATTCGATTCCGAGGCATTGGCCTGAAGGGCATTTTGGTCATTTCACCTAATTTCACGCCGTAGCTTTGAATTTAATAGCAAAACCAGGTGTTTGTGATGTTATTTACAATGTGTAATTGAATTGAATATATTTGGGCCATTTGGAGTCGGATACTCGTGGCAAGAGCGTGGTTTCTAGTTGATATTGAGCCGGTTCGAGGTAAGTGGCTTGTCTAACCTTGTGTGGGGGACCTTTCCCCTTAGGACATGATTTTTTGAATGTTTGAATGCCTCGTACGTGAGGTGACGAGCGCGTACTTCAGCTAATTGTTGTAAACCCGTTTCTACTTGAATATTTAAATTGATATTTCTTGTTTACTTGTTCATTTTAGACTGTAAGTTTATACCTGTGCTAGCTTAGAGACGCATGTTTAGCTGGCTTACTTGCTTATTTGTTTAGCTGTACTATTTGTACTCTGTGAAGCATGTTAGGCTACAATTTACTATTACTTGTCCTGGTTTTAGCATTTATTCTGAGATTATGGGTTGTTGTTGTTGTGTGTTTAATTTGGGACTACGGGTCGGCTTCCCGGGAGATCCCCTGTACTTGAGATATTCTGGACTGAGGGTGCGGGATACCAAGAGATCCCTCGCACATGTGTTTCTATATATATTGGGATACCAAGAGATCCCCGGCTTACTTATTGAGGATACCAAGAGATCCCCGGGATACCAAGAGATCCCCGGCTTACTTATTGAGGAGACCAAGAGATCCTCGGGATACCGAGAGATCCCCAGTGTATATGATGAGGGTACCAAGAGATCCTCGGGATACCAAGAGATCCCCCGGCTATTATTCCTTGTTGAGGGCAGTTTTCCTTGTATTGTTACCTTTGCTTTCTATTACTGTTCTTCCTTATTTACCTGGTTTAGATTCTCGCTGTAGACTTTATTTAAATTGCTTCCGTTATCTCATTATTTATTATGTTTTATCTCAGTAGGGCCCTGACCTTCCTCGTCACTACCCAACCGAGGCTAGGCTTGGCACTTACTGAGTAACGCTGTGGTGTACTCATGCCTATTCTGCGCATGTTTTTCATGTTCAGATCCAGGTACTTCCTCCCAGGCGTATCATCCTCGTGGTGGAGAGTCCTAGGTGAGACTTGAGGTATATCTGCTACGTCCGTAGACCAGGAGTCTCTACTCTATTCCGGCTTTAGCAGATAGTTCCTTTCTTTCCTTTCATGTTGTTTAGATATTCTGGTGTAGAGCAGATTACTACATTCTATTAGCCTGTGTTTCCCGTGAGTTTCCGGGTTTTGGGATTTAGTTGTAGACTTCCGCATATTTTTTTGAGTTGTATAGGCCGAGTGGCCTTATATACAGTTGTTATTTCCGCATGTTCAGTTTTAATTAATTATTCCGCAAATGTTAATTTGTTATTCCGCACTGTTAGTCTTACCTAGTTGTAGGAACTAGGTGCCATCACAACATGTTCTTGGAGGGTGAACTGGGGTCGTGACAAGTTGGTATCAGAGCTCTAGGTTCATAGGAGTTACGGAACACAGGCCGATTTATTAGAGTCTCGCTGATTGGTACGGAGATGTCTGTTCTTATCTACGAGGGGCTATGTAACTATTTAGGAAGAATCTTCATTTCATTTGAATTCCTCGTCGTGCGATATTTTTGGACATCAATTCTAAACTTCTGACTTCTATTCTCTCAAAGATGGTGAGGACACGTGCTACTCGAGATGATCAGGCACCCGCGCCCCTACTGCAGCCGCCAGAGGTCGGGGCTGGGGGAGAGGTCGAGGACGCGCACGTGGTGCAGCCAGAGCACCTACGCGAGCTGCCACCGAGGTACCACCAGCAGATTCAGTCGGAGCCCAGGCACCTGGCACACCTACTACTGCCACTACTACTCTAGCGCTCCAGGAGACTTTGGCTCAGTTCATGAGCATGTACAACACCTTGGCTCAGGCAGGGTTGCTTCCCATTGCTGCAGCCACATCCCAGGCCGGGGGAGGAGCACAGACTCCCGCCGTCCGCACTCCTAAGCAGCGAGTGCAGGTTGAGCAGGCTCCCGAGATTATTCTAGCACCGCCTGCAGCGCCAGTTCAGCCCGAGGATGGGTCAGCTGCTTCAGAGGACGAGCAGCAGAGACTTGAGAGGTTCAAGAAGTATGATCCCCCAGTGTTCAGTGGATTAGCATCAGACGATGCCTTGGGATTTCTAGAGGAGTGTCATCGTATTCTTCGCACTATGGGCATAGTGGAGTCCAGCGGGGTTTCTTTCACTGCTTTTCAGCTTCGGGGAGCCGCCTATGATTGGTGGCGGACTTATGAGATAGACAGTCCAGTCGAGGCTGCTACACTGACTTGGACCCAGTTCTCGGATATGTTTATGAGAGAGTTTGTTCCCCAGAGTCTCAGGGATGCATGGCGCGTAGAGTTTGAGCATTTGCGCCAGGGTGCTATGACCATTTCAGAGTATGCTATCCATTATACCAGGTTGGCCAGGCATGCACCGGCTTTGGTTGCTACAGTTCGGGAGAGTTCGTAGGTTCATCGAGGGTCTTATTCCACCCATCAGATCTAGCATGGCTCGAGAGTTGGAGCTGGACATTCCTTATCAGCAGGTAGTGAGCATTGCTAGGAGGATAGAGGGTATGCTCGCCAGGGAGCGAGGAGAGAGGGAGGCCAAGAGGTCTCGAGAGTTGGGTCACTACTCTGGCGCCCGTACCCCATCAGCAGGTCGTTATGGCAGAGGTTATTCGGGTCGCCCTGTACATTCAGCTCTTCCAGCAGCCGGCAGTACTCCAGTTCCACCTACACCTCAGGAGCCTTACTATGCACCTCCAGTTTCTAGCGCGCCTCCTGCGCGGGGTGCTTCCAGAGGTCAGTCCAGCAGACCTGGCCCTAGTCAGTCACAGGCACCGCGTCCTCCCAGAGCTTGTTTCGAGTGTGGTGATACACGTCACTTGGTGAGGAATTGCCCCAGACTTGGGAGGAGCGCGCCCCCACAGACTTCTCAGCCACAGCGTGCTCCTCAGGGTTCTCAGGCCATGGTCACAGCTCCAGCTGCTACCCCACCTGCCCAGCCGGCTAGGGGCGGAGGTCGGGGAGATAGAGGTTGCCCTCGAGAGAGGGGCCGGGCCAGATATTATTGTATTCCTGCTCGTACTGAGGCTGTTGCCTCCGACTCCGTCATTACAGGTATTATACTGGTTTGTCACAGAGAGGCATCGGTTCTATTCGATCCGGGCTCTACTTACTCTTATGTGTCTTCTTACTTTGCTCCGCATTTGGGTGTGCCTCGGGATTCTTTGAGTGCCCCCGTTTATGTTTCTACTCCTGTGGGAGATTCTCTTGTTGTGGACCGCGTTTATCGGTCATGTTTGGTTACTATTCGTGGTTTTGAGACCAGAGCAGATTTATTGTTACTCGGTATGGTGGATTTTGACATTATTCTGGGCATGGACTGGTTGTCGCCCCATTTTGCTATTCTTGATTGTCACGCCAAGATCGTGACGCTGGCTATGCCAGGTATTCCGCGTATTGAGTGGAGTGGTACTTTAGATCACACTCCCAGTAGAGTTATCTCTTTTCTTGAAGCTCAGCGCATGGTTGAGAAGGGGTGTGCCGCGTATTTGGCTTATGTGAGAGATGTTAGTGTTGATACCCCTTCTGTTGATTCTGTTCCAGTGGTACGGGATTATCCCGATGTATTTCCATATGATCTTCCGGGCATGCCGCCTGATAGAGACATTGATTTTGGCATTGATCTGTTGCCGGGCACTCAGCCCATTTCCATTCCTCCGTATCGTATGGCTCCTCCTGAGTTGAAGGAGTTGAAGGATCAGTTACAGGAATTGCTTGGTAAGGGTTTTATTCGACCCAGTGTTTCACCGTGGGGTGCTCCTGTTTTGTTTGTGAAGAAAAAGGATGGTTCTATGCGCATGTGTATTGACTACCGCCAGTTGAACAAGGTTACAGTGAAGAACCGTTATCCTTTGCCTCGTATAGATGATCTGTTTGACCAGCTTCAGGGCGCACAGGTGTTTTCTAAGATTGACTTGTGCTCAGGTTACCATTAGTTGAAGATTCGGGAGCCAGATATCCCGAAGACTGCCTTCAGGACTCGATATGGCCATTACGAGTTCCTTGTCATGTCATTTGGGCTGACCAATGCCCCTGCAGCTTTCATGCATTTGATGCACAGTGTGTTCAGGCCATATCTTGACTCGTTCGTGATTGTTTTTATTGATGATATTCTGGTGTATTCCCGGAGTCGGGAAGATCATGAGCAGCACCTGAGGACCGTGCTACAGACCTTGAGGGAGAAAAAGTTATATGCAAAGTTCTCAAAATGTGAGTTTTGGCTGAGTTCTGTGGCATTCTTAGGCCATGTGATTTCTAGTGAGGGTATTCGGGTGGATCCGAGGAAGGTAGAGGCCGTGCAGAGTTGGCCCAGGCCGTCCTCAGCTACAGAGATTCACAGTTTCCTTGGCTTGGCGGGTTACTACCGGCGTTTCGTGGAGGGATTTTCATCGATTGCTGCCCCTATGACTAGATTAACCCAGAAGGGTGCCCCATTTCAGTGGACAGAGGAGTGTGAGGCGAGCTTTCAGAAGCTCAAGACAGCTTTGACTACAGCCCCAATCTTGATGTTGCCTACCGGTTCGGGGTCTTATACTGTCTATTGTGATGCCTTGAGAGTTGGCCTTGGAGCAGTGTTGATGCAGGACGGTAGGGTGATTGCCTACGCGTCCAGACAGTTGAAGATACATGAAAAGAATTACCCTATCCACGACCTTGAGTTAGCTGCCATTGTTCATGCCTTGAAGATCTGGCATCATTATTTATATGGAGTGCCTTGCGAGATCTATACTGATCATCGGAGTTTGCAGCACTTGCTCAAGCAAAAGGATCTCAATATACGTCAGAGAAGGTGGTTAGAGCTGTTGAACGATTATGACATCACTATCCTGTATCACCCAGGCAAGGCCAATGTGGTGGCGGATGCCTTGAGTCGCCGGGCGGAGAGTTTTGGGAGTTTGGCATATCTACCAGCCTTAGAGAGGCTTACGGCGATGGATGTTCAGGCCTTAGCCAGCCAGTTCGTGCGATTGGATCTTTAGAGCCCAGTCGGATTCTAGCTTGTGTGGTTTCCCGGTCTTCCTTATTTGATCGTATCAAGGAGCAGCAGTATGAGGACCCTCATTTACTTGTCCTTAAGGACAAGATTCAACGCGGAGATGCCAGGGATGTGACCATTGGAGATGATGGAGTATTGAGGATGCAGGGCCGGATTTGTGTGCCCAATGTTGATGGTCTTCGAGTGATGATTCTAGCAGAGGCCCATAGTTCGCGATATTCCATCCATCCGGGTGCCGCGAAGATGTATCAGGACCTGAGGCAGCACTACTGGTGGAGGCGGATGAAGAAAGATATAGTTGGCTATGTGTCTAGATGCCTCAACTGCCAGCAAGTGAAGTATAAGCACCAGCGCCCGGGTGGGTTGGTCCAGCAGATAGAGATTCCGGAGTGGAAATGGGAGCGCATCACCATGGATTTTGTATCTGGACTTCCACGGACCTTGAAGAAGTTTGATTCCATTTGGGTTATTGTGGACCGGCTGACCAAGTCCGCTCATTTTATTCCTGTGTGTACCACTTATTCATCGGAGCGGTTGGCGGAGATTTATATCCGGGAGATCGTCCGTCTGCATAGTATTCCAGTTTCTATCGTTCGGATAGAGGTACTCAGTTTACATCGCAGTTCTGGAGAGCTGTAGCAGGAGTTAGGTACTCGGGTGGAGTTGAGCATAGCATTTCACCCCCAGACGGACGGACAGTCCGAGCGCACTATTCAAATTCTTGAGGATATGCTCCGTGCGTGTGTGATTGAGTTTGGAGGGTCTTGGGATCATTTCTTGCCACTGGCGGAGTTTGCTTACAACAATAGTTGTCAGCGCAGCATTCAGATGGCACCGTATGAGGCTTTATATGGCAGGAGGTGTAGATCCCCGGTGGTTGGTTTGAGCCGGGTAAGGCCAGGCTATTGGGCACAGAGTTTGTACATGATGCATTGGAGAAGGTTAAGATGATTCAGGATAGACTCCGTACAGCCCAGTCCAGACAGAAGAGATACGCGGACAGGAAGGTTCGTGATGTTTCATATATGGTTGGTGAGCGGGTTCTGCTTCGGGTCTCGCCTATGAAAGGCGTTATGAAGTTTGGGAAGAAAGGAAAGTTGAGTCTGAGATTTATTGGCCCTTTTGAGATCTTGAGGCGAGTTGGGGAGGTTGCTTACGAGTTTGCCTTACCTCCCAGTTTGGCCGGAGTTCATCCGGTATTTCATGTTTCGATGCTCCGGAGGTATCACGGTGATCCGTCGCACGTGTTGGATTTCAGTTCAGTCCAGTTGGACAAGGATCTATCCTATGTTAAGGAGCCAGTGGCTATATTGGACAGGCAGATCAGGAAGTTGAGGTCAAAGAACATAGCTTCAGTGAAGGTTCAGTGGCGGGGTCAGCCGGCCGAGGAGGCGACTTGGGAGACCAAGCAGGATATGCGCAGCAGTTACCCTCATCTTTTCACTACTTCAGGTATGTTCTCTATGCTCGTTCGAGGACGAACGAATGTTTAAGTGTAGGAGGATGTGACGACCCGGCCAGTCGTCTTAAGAATTTACGCCCCGATCCCCCATTAACTGCTTCCCCTAAGTTCATTTGTGCTATTTTGGTTTGTCGGGACGTTCGGTGTTGAGTTTCAGAGAGCTTTGGGACACTTAGTCCATAAATGAGAGCTTATGTGTTGAAAAGTGGTCCGAAGTCGGAACGGTGTGAAGACGACCTCGGAATAGAAATCTGATGGTTCCGTTAGCTCCGTTAGGTGATTTCGGGGTTGGGAGCATGTTCGGAACGTATTTTGGAAGTCCGTAGCTCATTTAGGATTGAAATGCCGAAGTTTGAATTTTATAAGTTTCCGGTTCGATAGTGAGTTTTTGATCCGAGGGTCGGATTGGAATTTCGGAAGTTACAATAGTTCCGTCATGTCATTTGGGATGTGTGTGCAAAATTTCAGGTCATTCGGACGAGGTTCGGGTAGGTTTTTGATCGAAAGCGTGTTTTGTTGGAATTTGAAGTTCTTAGGCTTGAATCTTTGATTAATTCGGGTTTCCAGCATTGTTTTAGGTGTTTTTAAGATTGGTACAAGTTTGAATAAGGTATTAGGTGGTATTGGTGCTTTTGGTTGAGGTCCCGGGGGCCTCGGGATGATTTCGGGTGGTTAACGGAAGAATTTTGGAAGTTGAGAGGTAGCAGTTCTGCTGCTTCTGGTATCTTTTCGCTTCTGCGGCTTAGGAACCGCAGAAGCGGCCTTGGTCATCGCAGAAGCGAAATTTGGACTCCTCAGCTTTTTCGCAGGTGCGGAAGGTTTGACCGCAGATGTGAAAACCGCAGAAGCGATTTGTACCGCAGAAGCGGAACCTGGCCCATTAAGTGAAAACCGCAGAAGCGGCTTGGTTTCCGCAGAAGCGGTCCCTTGTCCGTAGAAGCAGAAATACCTGTTCAGAAAAGGGAATTTCGAGGGTTGAGTTTCAAAAGTTGGAAAAATCAATTGAGAGCTCGGGAGAGGGCAATTTTGAGTGGGTTTTGAAGTGAAGATCATTGGGTAACGTTTTCTTAATCCCTTCTAGTTATATTTTATCATTTTGTAGTTAAATCATCATTAAAATTCTAATTTGGGATTAAAATTTGAAGAATTTGGTTAAAACTTCTTAGGCAAAACTATTGGGTTTTGAGTGAGCATTTGACCTCCGATTTGGGAGATTTTTATATGGTTAGACTCGTGAGAGTACGAGGGTTCTGACAATGTGAGAATTATTCAATTCCGAGGCATTGGCCTGAAGGGCATTTTGGTCATTTCACCTAATTTCACGTCGTAGCTTTGAATTTAATTAGCAAAAATAGGTGTTTGCGATGTTATTTACAATGTGTAATTGAATTGAATAGATTTGGGCCATTTGGAGTCGGATACTCGTGGCAAGGGCGTGGTTTCTAGTTGATATTGAGCCGGTTCGAGGTAAGTGGCTTGTCTAACCTTGTGTGGGGGACCTTTCCCCTTAGGACATGATCTTTGAATATTTGAATGCCTCGTACGTGAGGTGACGAGCGCGTACTTGAGCTAATTGTTGTAAACCCGTTTCTACTTGAAGTATTTAAATTGAGATTTCTTGTTTACTTGTTCATTTTAGACTGTAAGTTTATACCTGTGCTAGCTTAGAGACGCATGTTTAGCTGGCTTACATGCTTATTTGTTTAGTTGTACTATTTGTACTCTGTGAAGCATGTTAGGCTAGAATTTACTATTACTTGTCCTGATTTAGCATTTATTCTGAGATTATGGGTTGTTGTTGTTGTGTATTTAATTTGGGACTACGGGATGGCTTCCCGGGAGATCCCCTGTACTTGAGATATTCTGGACTGAGGGTGCGGGATACCAAGAGATCCCTGGCACATGTGTTTCTATATATATTGGGATACCAAGAGATCCCCGGCTTACTTATTGAGGATACCCAGAGATCCTCGGGATACCAAGAGATCCCCGACTTACTTATTGAGGATACCAAGAGATCCTCGGGATAACAAGAGATCCCCCGGCTATTATTCCTTGTTGAGGGCAGTTTTCCTTGTATTGTTACCTTTGCTTTCTATTACTGTTCTTCCTTATTTACCTGGTTTAGATTCTCGCTGTAGACTTTATTTAAACTGCTTTTGTTATCTCATTATTTATTATGTTTTATCTCAATAGGGCCCTGACCTTCCTCGTCACTACCCAACCAAGGTTAGGCTTGGCACTTACTGAGTACCGCTGTGGTGTACTCATGCCTCTTCTGCGCATGTTTTTCATGTGCAGATCCAGGTACTTCCTCCCAGGCGTATCATCCTCTTGGTGGAGAGTCCTAGCTAAGACTTGAGGTATATCTGCTACGTCCGCAGACCAGGAGTCTCTACTCTATTTCGGCTTTAGCAGATAGTTCCTTTCTTTCCTTTCATGTTGTTTAGACATTCTGGTGTAGAGCAGATTACTACATTCTATTAGCCTGTGTTTCCCGTGAGTTTCCGGGTTTTGGGATTTAGTTGTAGACTTCCGCATATTTTTGAGTTGTATAGGCCGAGTGGCCTTATATACAGTTGTTATTTCCGTATGTTCAGTTTTAATTAATTATTCCGCAAATGTTAATTTGTTATTCCGCACTGTTAGGCTTACCTAGTTGTAGGAACTAGGTGCAATCATGACATGTTCATGGAGGGTGAACTGGGGTCGTGACAGAAGGCAAGGGCTTCAACTCCAATATGGGAGGCTCCTCGATTGGGGGCTTTGTTGGTGGAGTCTTCCGGTTCTCAAGGTCCAAGGAAAGTTTTCGAGGCTCATATGTATATGATCGCATTCCTTTCAAAGCATTGACATATTCTACCAAGACTTCCTTCTCATCCTCATATTCAATAACACATCTTCCAATTGGTGCTTCAACATTAATCAAAACACTTATGTCATCAACAATTACTTCGGTCACAAGATCCACAAATGAGCACACTTCGTTGCTATTAGGCTGCCTCATTGACTTGCAAACATGGAAGACAACTGTTTCATTGCCCACCCGGAAGGTGAGCTCCCCAGCTTCCACATCAACTAAGGCCTTCCCTGTAGCTAGGAAAGTTCTCCCAAAAATGATTGGCACCTCATAGTCAACCCCACAGTCAAGTATCACAAAATCTGTGGGAAGTATGACCATGTCCACCCGAACTAGCACATCATCAATATTCCCCTATGGCCTCTTCATTGTCTGGTCTGCCATTTGCAACTTCATGGATGTGGGTCTTGGTTGCCCGATCCCCAATGTCATGAACACAGAATAAGGCATGAAGTTAATGTTTACCCCCAAGTCACACAAAGCTTTGGCAAAATCGGCACTACCAATAGTGTATGGTATTGTAACGGCACCGCGGTCTTCTAACTTTGGAGCTATGGAGTGCACAATGGCACTCACTTGATGTGTCATTTTTATCGTTTCACATTTCATTGATCTCTTCTTTGTTACCAAGTCCTTCATGAACTTGGCATATCCCAGCATTTGTTCTAAGGCTTCAATCAATGGAACATTTATGGAAAATCTTTTCATCATATCAATGAATTTCTTGATTTGATTCTCATTGTTTTTCTTTGCACGCCTTTGAAGATATGGTAGAGGAGACCTTGGCAAAGGAGCCTTGGCTTTGGGCACTACCAGATTCGGTAAGTCTATCACATGTTCCCTAGACGGGTTCACATCATCTTGTGTCTCCTCCACATTTTCATGGATGTCTATCCTCACTTCATCATTTACTTAAACATCATTGCTTGGCTCATCATTATCTTGCATCACCACATCATCATTCACAATCTTTCTTAAGTTTGAGGTGGTAGCAACTCCACCTTTCTCACTTCTTGTAGTCACCACCATAGCATGCCCCGTATTGTTCCCACCCTTCGGATTTACTACCGTGTCACTTGGTAGTGCCCCCTTAGGGCGAGTATTCAAAGCTTGAGAAATTTGGCCAAGTTAGACTACCAAGTTGCGGATAGAAGTGTTGTGGGAGGCTAATTGGGCATCGGAGTTGGCATTTTTCTCCATCATTTGCTTGAACATATTATTCGTCCCATCTCATTATTGGAAGAACTAGGACCTTGTGACGGATATGGAGGTGGGTTTTTCAGTTGTTGATACATCGGGGGCCTTTAAAAGCCCGACCCCTGATTTCCTTGATTATTGTTGTTCCAACCCCCTTGATTGTTATTGCCTCCCCATTTACTATTATTATTGCCACCCAATTGCCTTGATTTCCTTGATTACCCCAATTTTGATTGTTGTTGTTGCCACTATTCCAATTTCCTTGTTGACCTTGATTGCCCCAATTTCCTTGGTTTCCCTGTGAACTCCAATGTTGTTTATTTCGAGCATTGCTTCGTTGACCTTGATAATTGTTGACATATTGAACCTCTTCACTTTGATCATCATACCACTTTTCTCAAATTGATTGTATCCACTACCACTTTTCTCAAATTGATCCGGATTGTTTTTAACTTGTTGACTTCGTTGGCTTCTCTTATTGACCTTCATGTTCACTCCTTTCATGGCACACACTTGTTTTGGCCCTCGAACTTCTTGAGGTTGAGTATTGGCCAATTGATTCATTGTGGTTGTCAACTCCGCTATAGCTTATCCATGATCATGTAGCTCCTTGTGTAGGTGAATAACATTTGGGCCACCTTGAGGAACATTAGCTCTACTTTGCCAAGCCGAAGAGGTATCCGCCATCTCATCCAATATTTCACAAGCTTCGAAATACGGTGTGTTCATGAAATTACCCCCAGCGAGTCGATTCACGACACACTGATTAATTGTATTGATCCCCGTATAAATGGTTTGTTGGATCATGGCCTCGGTCATGTCGTTGTTCGGGCACTCTTTGACCAATGTTCGGTACCTCTCCCAAATCTCATGTAACGATTCATTTGGCTCTTGTTTAAAAGCCAGGATCTCATCTCTTACCGTTGCCATATGTCCTGGAGAAAAGAACTTTGTGATGAACTTCTCGGCCGACTCATCCTAAGTGTGTATGGAATGGTCGGGTAACCTCTCTAGCCAATCCAAAGCCTTCCCCCTTAGAGAAAATGGGAAAAGCCTTAACCTCAATGCCTCCCGGAGACATTAGTCTGCTTGCTCCCCCAACACGTGTCAACAAAACCTTTGAGATGCTTATAGGCGTTTTTGTGTGGATCTCCAATAAAGAAACCCCTCTTTTCCAACAGTGTAAGGATGACATTGGTTATTTGAAAGTTTCCCGCCCTAATCCGGGGAGGGACTATTGCATTCGCATAGCCTTCGTTGGGCAACACCCGGTGTGCTGTCTTGGAGGAGGTGGGGGGGGGGGGGGGGTTGGTAGGTTGTCATTAGGCTAGCAGGCCTCTCCTTTGTACTTGAGGTTCAAGATGAACCTCATCCACTTGTTCATCATCTACCTCATCCCCAGTGGTATATTCCCTAGGGCTTCATTGTTAAGAGCCATTTGGTACCTAAAAGCAATTCACACACAAAATTAGAAAAATGAAAGGAAAGGAAAACAAAACACACAAATACTTAGACATATAGCTAAGACCGTCTAACTCCCTGGCAACGGTGCCAAAAATTGACCGGGTCAAGGCCTACACTACTATTGAGTAGCGAGGGTGGTCGATGCAGTTTTAACCCAACTAGGTCGGGATCGAATCCACATGGAGTTAATGTTTGGAATTAGGTTTATGTCTAAGCTAGATACGGGCTTTGAGTCTAATTACACTTCCAAAAGATTGGGTTTGATTTCTCCTTCTAACTTACTCTAAAGATTGCAGTGAATGAAACTAAGGACAATATTTTTGTTGTTGTTTTTCAAGTGTTTAAAGAAACTAGGGTCGAAACTTCCATCTAGGTGGATATCTAACGGGTAGCAAAATCTAGGGCAAGCTTGATTAGTTGGGATCGTGATATAGATATCACACCCCGGGTACTCACTCTATACCTCTCGGTAGTTCAAGTGATTTTGCCCAATTTGGCTTTCTCAAGCCAAATGAGTATTCATACAAATCTGGAGATATTATCTCAAGTCGGGTATTACTATCTCTAGGTTTAACCCATTAATTGGGGCTATCAATTTCTTGAGTTCACCCCAATTCCTTGTTAGCCTAGTTGTCCTAGACCTAGTCCCTCTTTCTGAAGTAGACTAAGTCATAAAGGCATGAATCAATGTTTGCAACTATCAATTCTATAGTTCTAGAAAGAACTAGGCTAAATATCACTAACCCATTCACATTCAAGCCCTAAAATAAAATACCCATGAAATATCTACACTAGGGTTGGGTCACAACTCTGGATATGGGTTTAGCTACCCATGGAAATAACAGAAATTGAAGATGAAATGAAGATAAAATACATAATATTAATTTATGGAATGAAAATCTAATGTTAAGAGAGGAATCTAGTACAAAATTTCCGAAAACAGAATATTCAGCCATCTCACGTGCTCCTCCAAAACATAACATAACCTAAAAATGACAAAAAGTTCTATTTATATTATGCTGAAAATATCTGACAAAATTGCCCACGCGGAGGTTGTACTTCCGCATAATTCTGAGTGTCGCCGCACTCTTGCTTTCGCGGTCGCATAATTCTGAAGCAGTCTGTGTTTTTCCCCTCTTGGATCCGGGTTGAGCTGGACTTTTGCGGACCGCATAATTCCAAGTGCGGCTGCGCTCCAGATAATGCGGCCGCGTAAAAGTGACATGGTACGCACTTGCTTGAGCTTTGCTTGAAATCAACTCTCTGATTCTTCATTTTGCGGACCGCACAATTTTGATTGCTGCCGCACATGGGACTTCGCGGCCACACAATTCTGGTGCGGTCCGCACTACTCTCTTTGGCTCAAGTTGCTAGCTCTCTGAATCTCCGTCCTTGCGGTCCGCGTAGTTATGATTGTGGCTGCACCATGGCTTTTCCAGGATTCTTTGTCCAGTCTTTGATTTGTTCAACTTTTGACTCCTTTGTGAGTTGGTTTTGGTTCCTTTGGCTCATTTTGAACAATTCCTGCAGGCAAGCACATTTCATTAGTTCCCGGGAATACCTTCAAACATTTTTGGCCTAAATCACAAGTAAAAAAGAGCAAATAATAAGTGAAAATCCCCACTTATCAATGCTATGAGTGTGGAAGATTTGGGCATGTTCAAGCTGAATGTCCTGATCTTCAAAGAAAAGTTTCTAGAGGCTTTAACAAGAACAAATCATTTGGAAGCTGGAGTGATGAAGACAGTTCAGAACACGAAGAGATAGCAAATCATTGCTTTATGACAATTCTAGAAAACGACATGAACAAACTCTTAGGGTGCTGGACAGATGAGGACACTTCAGGCGATGAATGCAAGGATGACAATGAAAACTATTTGATGGCCCGAGGTGAAACAAGCAAGGTAAGATCTTATAACAGTGAAAGGTGTAATGAATTGCAGGATATTCTTGACCTTACTTTGAAAGAGTCTCAAAAAATGATGAATGAACTAAAGAGACTCAACCATGAAGTAAAAGACTGGAAACTCAAGCTTGAAGTATGTAAAATAGAAAAAGAAGTACTTCAAGAAGAGTTTGAGGAATTGCATACGCAACTCAATGGCAAGCGCAAATCCACCAGTCATAGTTCTGGCAGGTCGAACCAGGCGACTTACAAGTCAACTGGAGAAGGACCAGCCAGAACAGAATCCACTAGTACTAACACTAATGAAAGATCCAAAATATTTCATTTGTTGATTTCGTAAATCAAATGTCTTAGGATGGATTTGGAAACCCAAAAACAATTCTGAGTCAAGTAATACTAACCATCAAGGACCCAAGCAAGCTTGGGTACCTAAAAGAAAGTAATAACTATGTTTTGTAGGAACACCACGGGAGGAGTCGCAAAGGAAAAAGTAATTAGATAGTGCGTGTTCCAGTCACATGACAGGTGACAAAAACCTATTTAGGGAAGTTACAAAAATAGACGGAGGAAGTGTCAAGTTCGGTGATGACTCAAAAAGGAAAATAGTCGGTGCCGACACAGTTCCTTTCAATAATAAGTGTGATATCACTGAGGTTTATCTTGTTTACGGGCTTAACTATAATCTTCTGAGTATAAGTCAGCTATGCGACTCAGGTATGAAGTAAAGTTCAAGAAAACAGGTTGTGTTAATGAAGATGAGACAGGTAAAATAATCCTACCAGGTAAAAGGTATGGAAATGGTTACATTCTTGATGGTTTTGTAGATATAGATGGTCATATCGATTTAACATCCATATCTAATGATCCATGGTTATGGCATAAGAAACTTGGTCATGCAAGCATGCATTTGATAGAAAAACTTTCCAAGCACGATTTGGTTATTGGTTTGCCTAAACTCAATTTCTCTAGAAATCATATATGCGATGCATGTCAAATTGGAAAACAAACTAGAAACTTTTTAAAAAATAAAGATATTGTATCTACTTCAAAGCCTTTGCAATTGCTTCATATGGACTTCTTTGGACCTATTAGAACTGCTGGCATAGGAGGGAAACGATATTCTTTTGTTGTTGTTGATGATTACTCACGTTTTGCTTGGGTGATTTTCTTATCTCATAAAGATGAAGCTTTGAAATTTTTTGAGATATTGAAGGTTGAAAGAAAAAAGGGGTATCTGATTACAACAATTGAAAGTGATCATGGAGGAGAATTTGAAAGAAGAGCATTTGAATATTTCTGTAATGATCGAGGATACACCCACGATATCTCTGCCCCATGATCACCCTAACAGAATGGTGTCATTGAGCTGGAAAATAGGACTTTGCAAGATATGGCAAGAACTATGATACTAGAATATTCGTTGCCATATCACTTCTGGGCAGAAGGAGTAAGTATAGCGTGTCACATTCTCAACCGATGTCTCATAAGGCCCATTATGAAGAAGACTCCTTATGAATTGTGGAAAGGTAAACGACCAAATATTAGTTACTTTCATCCGTTTGGAAGCAAGTGTTTCATTCACAATAATGGTGAGGAGAATCTTGGAAAATTCGATCCAATCAGTGACGAAGGTATTTTTCTGGGTTATTCATTAAATAGTAGATCCTTTAGAGTCTATAATAAATGCACATTGTGTGTGGAAGAATGTACATCTTATATTTTATGAGAATAACATTTCGGCCGATAAAGGAATTATTGCAGGTGATGAAAATCAGATTCAAGAAATTTAGAAGACAAGCAATCTCAAGAGTCAACTAATAAACCTGATAGTGTAACAGAGTCAACTAATGAGATTAGCAATAGTCAATCAGAATATCCAGAAGAGTCAACTCCTCATACAAGTATAACTTGTCCAAATGAGTGGAGAAGTGAACCATAATATCCTCAAAAGTTTATCATAGGAGATCTAAACGAAGGAATGAAAACCAGGGGAGCTCTCAAGAAGAAAGCAAACATAGAACTGATCTCTCAGATTGAACCAAATAAAATAGAGGAAGCTCTGAAAGATTCAAGCTAGTTACAAGCAATGCAGGAAGAGGTCAATTTGACAAAAATCAAATATGGAAACTGCTGCCTAAGCCTGAAAACATGTAATTGGAACCAAATGGATGTTCACAAATAAGCTAAATGAGGATGGGGAAGTTGTTAGAAACAAGGCCAGATTAGTAGCTCAAGGATACTCACAACAGGAAGGAGTAGACTGCGACGAAACTTTTGCTCTAGTAGCTCGATTGGAATCAGTACGAATTCTTCTTGCATACGCATCCTTTAAAAGATTTAGGCTCTTTTAGATGGATGTCAAAAGTGCCTTTTTAAATGTTTTCATTGAGGAGGAAGTATATGTAAAACAACCTCCCGCCTTTGAAGACTCAAAGTTTTCTTACCACGTGTACAAATTAACCAAAGCACTGTATGGACTGAAACAAGCTCCACGAGCATGGTACGAAAGACTCAGGTCATTTCTTCTTGATCACGGATTTACAAGAGGTAAAGTAGACACTACTCTTTTTATTAAAAGATCATCAGAAGGTAATCTCATTATTCAAGTTTACATTGACTATATTATTTTTGGTAGTGCTAATCCTCTTTGGTGCAAGAAATTTCCTAATCTTATGCAAAGTGAGTTTGAAATGAGTATGATGGGAGAGATAACGTTCTTTTTTAGACATCAAATTCAACAATCTGGAGAAGGAACGTTCATATGTCAAATGAAATACACAAAGGAGTTGATCCAGAAGTTCGGTATGAGTAATGCTAAGGCCATTGGCACACCAATGAGTCCTTCAACAACTCTTGCAAAGATGAACAGGGAAAACCTTTTGATGAAACTAAATATCGTGGAATGATTGGTTCTCTTCTTTATATAACTGCCATTCGAGTAGATATTATGTTTAGTGTTTGTAAATATGCAGGGTGCAGTCAGCTCCAAAAGTTTCTCACCTGACTGTAGTAAAAAGAATTATTGGATATCTCATTGGAACTATTTCTCACGGTTATGGTATCCATGTTCTAACATTTTTAAATTAGAAGGTTTTCATATGCTAATCTTGCAGGTGATAAGGATGACAGAAAAAGTACCAATGGGACATGTCAGTTACTCAGAAAGGCACTGATATCTTGGAACAGTACAAAGCAAGGATCAGTTGCACTATCCACAACTGAGACTGAGTATATTGACATTGGACAATGTTGTGCACAATTACTATGGATGTCTCATCAATTGGGTGACTATGAATTGTTCTTTAAACCTATTCAAATTTTTTGTGATAGCTCTAGTGCTATATGTCTCTCAAAAAATCCTGTGCATCACTCTAGAGCAAAGCATATAGATATCAAGCAGCATTTCATTAGAGATCATGTTCTTAAGGGAAATATAGAAATATCTTTTGTGGGAACTGCTGATCAATTAGCTGATATTTTCACCTAACCTTTACTTGAAGATAAATTTTGCTTTTTAAGAGAATTACTTGGTATTATTTCCATTGATCATTAATATTAGGACCTATGTGATATTTTTATATTTTGCATGATAATGTTTAAATTTTGTCCTTCTATAGTAATTAATAGCACCTCCGAATTCCCTCTCTTTTCCTCTCTTTTCACATCATTTGCAGCTTTCAAGAAAGGAAAACCAATCATCACGTCTGTCAAACTGACGCCCTTTCATTTCCTATACTAAACCATCAGAAGCCCTTTCTTTTAATCTCTATAATCCTTCTTCAATCTCCATCACTCTCATTGCCTAGAAACCCTCTCAAAACTTTCCTCAAACAGTCTCTTCTTCCATGGAGAAACACTAAGAATCCTTCTGCCTCCACCAGAATAAGTACGCGTTCTAGAGCAAAACCCCCTTCCCAGCCTCCAAAACAGGTAGACCTAGGGTCCGATCACTCAGAGGGTTTTGACTTCTCTCAGGCGGAATTCTTAGATCATTCTCATCCCTTGGGAGAAAAAGCCCTAGGAAAAAGACCCCTAGAAGAACCTACTGAGTCCTTTTCTCCAAAGAAATTGAAATTTGATCTCTCAAGCTCTTTAGATTCTGACCTAAATTTTAGGGATTCACCAATCAAGGATTCTTCATTGCTCTGGAGGACAAGCCAACTGCTTGTGGCAGAGTAGTCGACCTTGACGACATGCAAGCCCTAAACTCTAAGGTAAAAGATTTATTTGTCTATCAAGGTTGGTCAAAATTCCTCTCTGTTCCCCTCCTAAAGTCTATGAACCCCTAGTGAGAATGTTTTATGCAAATCTTCGCTCCACTAAGTCTGACAAGTTGGAATCCCTAGTGTTAAGAAAGCATATTATTCTTGATTGTGGCAAGATTGATTCAATCTTCCAGTGTAAGTGTTGTGGTTTTCCCATCCTTTTCAAAAATTCTTGGCCTAATGATTTTGAAATCACCTTTGATCAAGCTAAATGATGTAATGCTGAGTACCCCTCTGAATCCCTTCCGAATACGTTAGGTCTAAGTGATATTAGTTTTGAAACTCGTTTCCTAGCCCACATTATTGCAACCACTCTGCTTCCTCGTACTGGCCCTTTCTCTAGTTTCTCCCAAAGGAGCATTTTTCTTGTCTATTGTCTTGTGACCAAACTCAAGGTCAAACTGTCCTCCTGGTTCATGAATTTTATGATTGAAAGTGCTGATGATCCTACCATCCTGCCCTATGGCATAGCCATCACTCACATTCTAGAAGCTCATAATATTTCTTTCTCAAACTATCCATTCATCTCTGTTTCTAAATCTTACAATTCAAGGGCATTTTCTAGTATGGGCTATGTGTGTGTGAAGGGCTCCTAGGTTAAGAAACAAGAAGTTCAAGTCAAGCATGTTCAGCCTGATCCCAAAACCAAAGCCTCTGTTTCCCATCATAGCCTTAGTAATCCTGAACTTACTGAGAAACTGACTGCCATTGACAGCCAGCTGACCACCATCAGAGATCTTCTTGATGCTACTCAGTCCACTGTTGGGGACATTCATGCAATAGCCAAAGAGACAGGGTCTGATGTTTCCAAGATAAGGCCATTCTCCGAGTTAGGGAAAATGCAGTCAAGGCATTCAAAGAAGTACACGACAGGCTTGATGGAGTGACTATCTCAACCAATGCTAGCTTTGAACAACTGAAGGAGGCGATTTACAACACTCTGACATATTTCATGTGCC
This sequence comes from Nicotiana attenuata, assembly GCF_001879085.1. Classification (NCBI taxonomy): domain Eukaryota; kingdom Viridiplantae; phylum Streptophyta; class Magnoliopsida; order Solanales; family Solanaceae; genus Nicotiana; species Nicotiana attenuata. The sequence continues at coordinate 846,362 of NW_017670253.1, read as the reverse complement.
ATTAGTGTGGAAGTTTCTAACAATTTTGTTGTTGTGCTGTTTTGGGACTGGATAACCAGTCGTTGGATGATTTTTTGTTGTTTTGCTATAACTCTGCATGCATATAATATATTTCCTGCTACTATTATGCTTTAGTGTATTGTTGTTTTTATCCCCTCTTTGCTGATATCAAAGAGGGGGAGAAAGGCTGCTATCCATATATTCGTGCAGGCACATTAATTGCGGGGGGAGACGACTAAGATACTACAAGGGAAGTCGACTAAATGACGAATTCCCAATTCAATGGCACCTACTGAGGGGGAGTCAACTGCACTCATCGAGGGGGAGTAAAATAAAAGGAAGTTAACTGATATTTACATATATTATTTTTTTTTGTCATCATAAAAAAGGGAAGATTGTTAGGTTTTAGTTTTAATGATAAAAAATAATATATTTTCTTTTGGTGTAGGGACTCAAGGGGTCGAAGTGCATAAAGAGAATTAATCATAGATGAAGGGAGAAATCAATCAAATATTGATTGAAGCATCTAAATGGAAAAGAAGCAGATTGATTGAAGCATCTAAAAGGAGAAAAAGCGCGGAGAATCCGGTGAAAAAATAAATTAAATATTTCCTGAAGAGTTAAAAAGGAAACGAAGCATTGAAGATGGAAAGACCCAGATTTAAGGATTAAATTGGGCGCAATCAAGGCTTGAAGATGGAAAGCTGTCAAAGTCCATATATTAAGGAAGAGTAACGGAATTAACCTTATTCTTGAAAAGAATCAATCTCTTTCCAAGGATAAAATCTCTTGGGTTGGCAAATCTCTTCAGTAACGGTCACATACTAAGTATTCATACACAACCTTAGAACTTAGAGATACATACTATGATCGAACCAATTACCCTCTCTTTGTTCTACTGCATACAAACATTGTAGCTCTTCTAGATGTGCTTGTTAACAAGTTAGAAAAGAAAGAGAGAAAAACACTAGTGAGGCATTGTATCAAGAAAAAAGGAGTGACATAGAAACTGAGCAATTGGTGTAAACTACACCATTCACTTTGTACTCAAGAAACTCAGTAACTGAAAGAGAACTCCCTTGCAACCCAAGGGGACTGGACTAGGATTCACATTGAATCTGAACCAGTATAAAAACTCCGGTGTCTTTGCTTCTTGCACTTTACTTCTGCATTTTAATTCTACATTTCTAAATACCTCGCCATTACATCTAGTCGACTAATTGAAAAACTAGTCAACTTATAATAATTAATTTTAAAAAAAGGCAATTCACCAAACCCCCCCCCCCCCTATACATTCAAGAACTAAAGAAACTCTAAATAGGAAGAATCTACCTACCCAAAATTTGAATTAGTGGGGCCGGTGAATTTTGGGTACTAATGACACAACTAATTTGATTCTTAATATTTTAATAGCATGAATAGATTAGTAATAAATGTGTTTTCTTTGTAATTTCACATACGCTTTGTTGGCTCTAAAAAATTAAAGCAGCGAGGTGTATTGTCAAGTATAACTTTAATAAATAAATATATATAATGTTTACCCTAAAATTCGAGTAACAATTAAACTTGTATTGTGGTTCTAAGGATATGAGATTTAATTCAATGCCAATTGATAAACAAGGGGTTAAATAGACAAATGAAAGAGTAAAGTAGATCAAACCACTGTATAGGCTACGTCTCGACCTCGACCTGTGACGGTCTCGAGGTATGATTATGGGAATAAATGGCAAAAACAACTCTGAAGAACATTAGGTAAAATAGCAAGAGAATAATGTACGTATATTCTCTTATCAATGGACTGTGTTGTACAAATGAATGGGATCCCCCTTTATATAGAAGGGGAGTCTTACGGTACATTTTTAATTACAGTAGAAAATCATATTCGACAGTTTTTTAACCGCTGAAGACCAATCCATTCTGAAATTTACGCCGTTATATCTTGCCCGTCGCGGGTATCTCGCGCTTTCTGTTATCGAATCATAACGATATCATCTCAAAGCATGCCTTCTTCTAACCTCGGTAAATGATATCAACCTCGACATTGAAAAGGAGCTTCGACCTTGAGCTCGACGTCCTGGCCTCCCGACTTGGTATCACTTATAGCATCGAAGAACGAAATCGGATAGCCCCTATTTCCACCGTATACAGATAGTCCCCTCGTTTCTTAGAATAAAATGATAAGAAACAACTTGAATCTCGATTTTCCGGAGGCTCCGATGATGATGTCATCCCCGTGACGTAAGCGCTCGAGATGATCGAAACGTCCCATTGGTTTGTTTGCCCAAAACTTTAAATGCTTACCAGTGGCGGTCGGCCACTAGCGCCACCGAATCGTCACCGTGAACCTATAAATACAGGTTTCCCATTTGAATCAAACTTTACATTCACCTTCAACCATTTCTCTAAGTATTTTCTTCTCTCCATCTCTTCTCTTCCTCTATCTTTTGATTAAATCTTTTAGGATCAAAAATACCAAACACTACTTCTTTCCGCTTCATCTCATCTGAATCAATGGAGAAAACCTCCAAAACCAATGCTTAAAAGGTGAAAGCCTCTTCTTCTTCTTCCCGGCCGGCCGGTGACAAAACGCCGGTGGAACCGCTCCTTCAAGAGATTGTTCCCGGCCCTTGTGCTCTAAAAAATAACTTCAAAGACGAGAACCCTACGTCGGTACTTGGACAATGTGAACACGTATCGACCTATATTTTCTCGATAACGGCAAAATAGCTCGACACCATGAAGAAAGATTGCAACTGGGGCCCCGAGGTCGTGGTACAGATCCCCGCCCCCGAAGAATGCATCACTACTCACGTGGAGGGGTTTCTAAGTGTTTACACTTACCCCTTCACATCGGGTCCCCTCGACCCGATTATCGTCGATTTTTGCAAGACGTACTAGGTGACCCTCGGGCAGGTGCACCCCTTGTTCTGGCGCATAGTGATTATGCTGCGCTTCTTCTCCGGTAAGGCCAGGGGGTTGGAGTTCACTCTTAGCAATCTTATACGGCTGTATCGACCAAAGCTCTATCGAGGATTAATCAAGTTCCAACGCCGATAGACGAAGTCCTTTTTTGCAAGTATCAACAAGGACAAGGATAGAGGTTGGATGAGCCGGTTCGTGCGGGTAAGGACTTGCGACCTCATCCCCGAGGAGAAGCTGTCGTTCCTCGAGAAGTGGAACCCCAAACGTAAGTGTTAGCCATTAATCTTCGTGCTTTATTTTTGCCTTGCGTGACATTTTCATCGGTTATGTTACATCTCGCATTTCTCGTACGTTAAAGTTTAGTCTTCAGTTAATTGCCATAGACTTGGGGATGAGATTATCTTGAGGTTAGCATATTTATGCTATTTATAACAAGTGATAAGTAAGTTCCACGAAGGATAAAGGGTACACGAATTAAAGAAAATAATTTTCGTTGAAGGTTGTCGATTTGGGGTAAAATACGGGCCGAGTGATAATAACATATATTTATGGACTACTACCATGCAAGGTACCATATGACCGTGATAGTATGATGTATAAAGTGTATCAAAAAAAAACAAGCAAAATTTATAGTAATTTGAGATAATTCTTATAAATGTGAGTAATTGGTTAATTATCGGGTAGCGGAAAAATACCTAATTAATTATTAATTATAGGATAAGATTAAAAATCCCTCCCCCACCCTATGTGGCAGCAAGCCACCACCCAAACCAAATGACTCATTAGTTATGTTGGGAAGGTGGAAAATTAAGGTTTTAGTTACATTACACCTCATGCTAATCTTTTCAGTGCAAAAAAAATACTACAATCAGACATTAGCTCAAAAGAGTCTTCTTACAAAATCCTCAACTAATCCTTACAATCAGAAAGGGGGACGTTAGCCATTCTTATACTTTTCAACAAATTTCATTTTCAAAAAAACTTCAAATTAGATTCTAAACCTTACAATAGCAATGTGTTCTTCAAATTCCTACACAAAAATCCACGAGAATTATTAAAATCATAGCAACGTAAAATTTTGCAGTTCTAAAGGAGTACGGGGCATCCTTTTCCAAGAACATCATACGGATTTTTCCTTACTCTAGGTATGTTAAGGCTAAACCCTTATTTATTTTATTTTGGCATGATCTCGTAATTACACGAGTTTTATAACGAAGCATAAAGAAAAATCCATATCCCGAAATTTACGTATATTTGTCTAGTTTTGTAAGTTACAATATTCTCTTTATCGGGACTTCATATTCATTTGAGTATTTCCTCTTTCCAGTCAAGAGAGTAGGGAGTCTATATATACAGTATTACAGTATTTTCATTACCATCGAGCTATAACAATGGGCAGGCCCCTATTGGGCAACCTCTGATCAGATGGTATGTTATATACCGAGCCTACCGTGGCCGAGTGGCTATGAGCAAGCCCAGTCGGCCGAGATACAGAGCCTAGTATGGCCGAGCGCTTATGAGCGAGCCTACTATGGCAGAGTAGTTATATATATATATATATATATATATATATATATATATATATATATATATATATATATATATATATATATATATATATTGAGCCTTATAAGGCTGGACGACTATTTTACTTACTATATTGAGAGAATAGATTCAGTATCAGCAGGTGAGCATATCTTCAGATTATCTTTGGGCCCCAGTTGCTTTTAGTTATTATATTATCAGTTCAGTTTCAACTTTCAGTATATTGCCTTACATACTCGGAACATTATTTCATACTGACGTCCCTTTCTGGGGGCGCTGCATTTCATGCGTGCAGGTTCAGACAGACAGACAGGTAGACCTCTTCAGTAGGTGTTGCCCGGTTTCAGCTTTATCAGAAGCTCCCTGTACTTCGGAGTTGACGGGTCTAAAAGTTTTGTGTACATATTGTGTATATATGTAGATAGGTTATGGGTAGGTCGGGGCCCTGTTCCGATCACAGTACATCTATCAGTAGAGGCTTGTAGACATATCTCGTCAGTTAGTGCAGTATGTTGGGCTTGTAGGCCCTGTACATTTATTTTGTTGGCTTTTCAGTTGTAGTAATTATGACGGACTTGCCGGCACAGCTTTATGTTGACATTTAGTTAGCATTAGTCTCTATTCAGTTTTATATTTTGCATCGCACATTATCTTGTAATATGGCCCATGGCCACAGTATGACATTACATGTTCAGAGTCTCTTATTCGCAAGTAGTACGTAAGGATAGGTTAGGAACTGGGTGCCGGTCTCGCCCCCAGGCTCGGGGCTTGACAAATATGGTATCAGAGCAGTTATGTCCTACGGAGTCTACAAGCTGTGTCTAGTCGGTTCTCGTTTATAGATGTGTGGTGCACCACATTATATAAGCAGAGGACTACAAGGCATTTAGGAGTTGGTTACCCTTCTTTCTAATCTAAATAGTTTTGTGGCACTGAGTTATAGGAAATTTGAGGTAAACATACATGGTGGCATTTGCATGCACAGATGACGGTAACTAGGAAGACTACGGCTAGCCAGAGGAGAGAAAAAGCAGTAGGCGAGGGGACTAGCAGGGTACCCCTAGTAGATGGGGCCCAATCTGAGGCCTAGGGAGAGAGCCCTACCCAACCATTACCGGCTCCTCCGCCACCTGAGGAGATTCCTAGGGAGACCGCAAATCTAGTTCCCCCTCCGCTTCCATCCGATCGGGACTTGAGGAGTACTGTGCATTTGTTGACGCAATTGGTAGCTACCCAGCAACAGTCTAGGGCATCCGCTAGTGCAGGACTTCTGAGGGGTGTAGGAGTTCAAGGGTCTGACAGTTTATTGCTTTGAGTCCCCCAGAGTTCACGGGGACAGATCATAGAGAGGACCCGCAAGATTTCATAGATCAGCTTCACAGGATCTTTCGGGTTATGCATGCCACTGAGAACCGGGCAGTTGAGCTAGCAGCTTTTCGACTTCGGGATATAGCCATCCTTTGGTACGAGGGATGGGAAAGGACCAAGGGACGTGATGCACCTCCAACTATTTGAGAAAAAATTTCAGATGCCTTTCTTGACCAGTACTAACCACGGGAGATCCGACAAGCCCGAGTCGATCAGTTTTTAGCCCTCAAGAAGGGTAATATGAGTGTTCGAGAGTATATTCTCCGTTTTGGCTCATTGGTCGGATATGCACCATCTATAGTTGCTACTATGCGGGACAGGATCCACAGGTTTATAGCAGGGTTGGCCCCAGAGTTGACCGAGGCATGTGCCACTGCTGCATTGTAGGATAGTATGGATATCTCACAGATTCAGGAATTTGCCCAGAATATAGAAAGGGGTAGGCATCGCCAGCAGGGTATGGAGAGGACTGAGTCAGGGCAGCGTAAGAGGATGAGATTTGCCACGTCTCAGGAGCAGTCCCAGGGTAGTTATAGGCCCCAATACTTCGAACGGCCACCTATGCCTCCTCCACCTCAGTTACAGGGTTACAGGTATGAATGTTATACTCAGTCAGGACCAGGTGAAAGCTCCCAGGCATCAAGTTTACAGCGACAGCGAGGTTCGGAGCAGATATGGCTATTTCTGCCGCGTTGTGCCATCTGCGGTAGAGGACACTTGGGCCAATGCCGAGCCGGTTCAGATGCTTCTTATACATGTGGACGTCCGAGGCATATGATGCGAGATTGCCCAAATAGAGATTCTTGGGGTATGGTGCAACCAGTGAATTCAGCAATAGGATCATCTATGTCCGTGCATCCTTGAGGGCGCGAGTCTCAGTCTTCGGCTGGTAGAGGTCAAGGCAGAGGTAGAGGTCCCAGTTCAGGTGGTAACAAGAATCTTAGCTATATGTTAGCAGGTCAATGGGAGTAGGAGTCGTCACCAGACGTTGTGACAGGTATGTTGACTATTTGCTCTCACGATGTTTATGCCTTGATACACCCAGGATCTACTTTATCATGTATTACCCCATTTGTCACGAGGAAGTTTGGTATAGTGCTTGAAATACTAAGTGATCCTTTTGCGGTATCTACACCGGTCGGAGAATCGACTATTGCCAGACGATTTTACCCAGGTTGTACGGTGTAAGTTTGTGGTCGTCAAACCTCAGCCGACCTAGTTGAGCTAGAGATGTTGGATTTTCATGTTATCATGGGCATGGACTAGTTGGCAGCTTGCTATGCCACAGTTGATTGTCGAGCAAAGATAGCCAGATTTTATTTTCCAGGTGAGCCAGTCCTTTAATGGGTAGGTAATACAGCGACACCCAAAAGGGTGCATCTATCATATTGTGCGAGTTAGAGATGTAGATGCTGAGATACCTACACTTCAGTCTATTCCAGTGGTAAAGGAGTAAGCGGATGTATTTCCAGATGAACTTCCAGGTATTCCTCCAGAACGAGAGATTAATTTTGGCATCGATTCGCTTCCGGGAACGCAACCAATACCCATCTCTCTGTATAGAATGGCAGCTGTCGAATTGAAGGAGTTGAAGGAGCAGTTAAAAGATTTGGTGGAGAAACGTTTCATCATACCCAGTACCTCACCTTGGGGTTCACCGGTACTGTTTGTATGGAAGAAAGACGGCTCGCTAAGGATGTGTATCGATTATAGGCAACTGAACAAGGTAACTATTAAGAATAAGTATCCACTTCCAAGTATAGACAACTTGTTTGATCAGTTGAGGGAGCTAGATATTTCTCAAAGATATATTCGGGGTACCACTAGGTCAGAGTTCAGGAGAAAGACATTCCCAAGATAGCCTTCAGGACCTGATATGGCAACTTCGAGTTCGTTATCATGTCCTTCGGGTTGACGAATGCACCTGCCGTGTTCATGGACTTGATGAATAGCCTATTCTGGCCATTTTTAGATCTGTTCGTGATAGTATTTATTGATGATATTCTAGTTTATTGACGTTTAGAGGATGAGCATGCGGGCCACCTACAAGTGGTGCTCCAAACCCTCCGTGATAATAAATTATCTGCTAAGTTTTCTAAATATGAGTTCTGGTTGAAGTCTGTAGCATTCTTGGGGCATATTGTATCCGATGGAGGTATAAAGGTAGACACTCGAAGATTGAGGCTGTGAAATCCTGGCCTAGACCTACCACTCCGATAGAGATTCGTAGCTTTCTAGGCTTAGAAAGATGCTACCGGAGGTTCGTGAAGGGTTTTTCTTCTCTTTCAGCACCATTAACGAAGTTGATGCAGAAAGCAACTAAGTGTCAGTGGACAGAGGCATATGAGCAGAGTTTCCAAGAGCTTAAGAACAGGTTGACCTCAGCACCAGTTCTAGCACTTCCAGAGGGTCCAAATGGTTATGCCATGTATTGTGATGCCTCAGATGTCGGGTTAGGATGTGTCCTGATGCAACATGGGAAGGTAATTACGTATGCTTCAAGGAAGTTAAGGAAGCACGAACAGAATTATCCGACCCACGACCTCGAGTTAGCTGCGGTTGTCCATGCACTAAAGATATGGCGACTTTATTTATATGGTGTTCATGCTGATGTATTCACAGATCATAAAAGCCTGCAATATATCTTCAAGAAAAAAGAGTTGAATTTGCGAAAGAGGCGATGGCTTGAGTTATTGAATGATTACGATGTTAACATTCTCTACCATCCAGGGAAAGATAATGTTGTAGCAGATGCATTAAGTCGCCGATTTATGGGTTGTTTAGCATATGTAAAGGCCAAAAAAAGACAATTAACTAGAGAGATTCGTCAATTGGCTCTTTTGGGGGTTCGGTGAGTAAACTCTGGCAATGGTGGAGTTGTACTCCAAAATACTGCAAAATCATCTCTCATAGCTGAAGCAAATGAGAGGCAGTACGAGGACCCAGCGTTGGTCGAGTTAAGAGAGCGAATTCTGCAGCAGAAGAAGCCATTTTTAGAGCTCAAGGGAGATGGGGTTCTCAGATACATAGGTAGTTTGTGTGTTCCATATGTAGCAGGGCTACGAGACAAGATTATGTCAGAGGCACATTATTCGTGGTACTCCATTCACCCTGGGTCGACGAAGATATATCATGACATTAAAGATGTGTATTGGTGGAACGAAATGAATAAGAACATTTCTGAGTATGTCACTAATGGCCTAGTTGCCAGCAGGTGAAGATAGAGCACCAGAAGCCCGGAGGGCTAATGGAGACTAAAGAAATCCCGACATGAAAATGGGACTCGATAAATATGGAATTTATCATGGGTTTACCTCGTTCTCACCGTATGTTCGATTCCATATGGGTGATAGTCTATTGGCTCACGAAATTAGCTCATTTCCTACCGGTCAGATCTACATATACAGCAGAAGATTATGTATATATTAAAGAGATAGTGCGACTACACGGAGTACCGGTATCTATTATATCTGACTGTGGGGCCCAGTTTATAGCACATTTTTTTAGGTCATTTCAGAAAGGTCTAGGGACTCAGGTGAATCTCAGCACAGCCTTTCATCCACACGCCGACGGACAAGCCTAGCACACAATTCAGACGCTCGAGGATATGTTACGAGCATATGTATTGGATTTTAAAAGAAGTTGGGATGAACATCTACCTCTTATCGAGTTTGCATATAATAACAGTTACCACTCCAGTATCCAGATGGCTCCATACGAGGTTTTGTATGGACGTAAGTGCAGATCTCCTATAGGGTGGTTTGACAATGGAGAATCTGGGTTACATGGGCCAGACCTGGTTCAACAGGCCATAAAAAAAGTAAAGCTTATCCAGGAGCGACTGTTGACAGCTCAGAGTCGTCAGAAGTCAAATTCTGACATACGGTGACGAGATTTAGAGTTCGGGGTTAATGATTGGGCATTCTTAAAGGTGTCACCTATGAAGGTCTGATGAGGTTTGGTAAGAAAGGAAAACTTAGCCCACGGTATATTGGGCCATATAGGATAATTCGGTGGGTGGGCCAAGTAGCTTATGAGTTAGAATTGCCCTCGGAATTGGAGTTTGTCCATCTGGTTTTTCACGTATCTATGTTGCGGAAGTGCATTGGCGATCATACCCGAATGGTGCCCACGGACGATGTACAAATTACAGAGGACTTGTCATATGAGGAAATTCCGGTTGCCATCCTATATCTACAAATCCGCAAGCTACGGAATAAAGAGGTAGCCTCTGTGAAGGTCTTATGGAGAAGCAAGAATGTGGAAGAGATGACGTGGGAAGCGGAGGAAGAAATGAAGTGTAAATACCCCCACATATTTCAAACTAGAGATATGGCTCGAGATGGGATACCTCAGCACATCCCTATTCAGGCCAGTAGGTCCTCAGGTAAGCTCTTATTTTTGACGTTCAGAATTTATAATAGACATCTATGTGAGGCCAAGTGTGGCATGCATAGTATGTTTTCTGGCTGCGGACGAGTTGGTTTTAGTCTAGTATATGGAGGAGACTCTGGAAAAAATTTTCCAAGGTATCCAAGAGTAAATATTCGAGGACGAATGTTTCTAAGGGGGGAAGGATGTTACATCTCGCGTTTCTCGTACGTTATAGTTTCGTCTTCAATTAATTGACATAGACTCGGGGATGAGATTATCTTGAGGTTAGCATATTTATGCTATTTATAACAAGGAGATAAGTAAGTGCCATGAGGATAAAGCATACACGAATTAAAGAAAATGAGTTTAGTATGATTTGGGATAAAATACGGGTCAAGCGGTAATAACCGATATTTATGGACTAGTACCATACAAGGCACCATATGATCGTGATAGTATGATTTATAAAGTGTATTAAAAAAATTAGTAGAATTTTAAGTAATTTGAGATAATTTTTAATTATGTGGGTAATTGGTTAATTATCGAGTAGCAGAATAATAACTAATTAATTATTAATTATAGGATAAGATTAAAAAACCATCCCCCACCCTATGCGGCGGCAAGCCACCACCCAAACCAAATGACTCATTATCATGTCAGGTAGGTGGCAATTTAAGGTGTTAATTACAATACACCTCATGCTAATATTTTCAACGCAAAAAAATACTACAATCAGACATTAGGTCAAAACAGACTTCTTACAAAATCTTCAACTAATCCTTACAATCAGAAAGGGGGGCATTAGCCATTCTTATACTTTTTAACAAATTTCATTCTCAAAAACACTTCAAATCAGATTCTAAACCTTACACTAGGAACGTGATTCTTCAAATTCCTACACAAAAATCGAACGAGAATTATTAAAATTATAGCAACGTAAAATTTTATGGTTCTAAAAGAGTACGGGGCAACCTTTTCCAAGAACATCATACGGATTTTTTTCTACTCCAGACATGTTAAGGCTAAGCCCTTATTTATTTCATTTTGGCATGGTCTCGTAATAACACGAGTTTGATAACGAAGCATAAAGAAAAATCCATATCCCGGAATTTACGTATATTTTTCTAGTTTTGTAAGTTACAATATTCTCTTTATCGGGACTTCATATTCATTTGAGTATATCCTTTTTCCAGTCAAGAGAGTAGAGAGTCTATATATACAATATTACAGTATTTTCATGACCATCGAGCTATAATCGATGGGCAGGCCCCTATTGGGCAACATCTGATCATATGACAAATTATATACCGAGCTTACTGTGGTCGAGTGCCTATGAGTGAGCCCAGTCGGCCGAGATACAGAGCCTAGTATGGTCGAGCACTAATGAGCGAGCCTACTACGGCAGAGTGTATATATATATATATATATATATATATATATATATATATATATATATATATATATATATATATATATATATATAGCTATATTACTTACTATATTGAGAGAATAGTTAGTATTAGCAGGTGAGCATATCTTCAGATTATCTTTGACCCCCAAGTGCTTTCAGTTATTATATTATCAATTCAGTTTCAGCTTTCAGTATATTGCCTTACATACTCGGTGCAATATTTCGTACTGACGTCCCTTTCTGGGGGTGCTGCATTTCATGCGTGCAGGTCCAGACAGACAGACAAACGGGTAGACCTCCTCAGTAGGTGTTGCCCGGGTTCAGCTTTATCGGTAAGCTCCCCGTCCTTCGAAGTTGCCGGGTCTAGAAGTTTTGTGTACATCTTGTGTATATATGTAGATAGGTAATGGGTAGGTCCGGGCCTTGATCCAATCACAGTACATCTATTTGTAGAGGCTTGTAGACATATCCTATCAGTTAGTGCAGTATGTTGGGCTTGTAGGCCATGTACATATATTTTGTTGGCTTGTCAGTTGTAGTAATTATGACGGCCTTGCCGGCCCAACTTTATGTTGACATTTAGTCAGCGTTACTCTCTATTTAGTTTTATATTTTGCATCGACATTATCTTGTAATATGGCCCATGGCCAAAGTATGACATTACATGTTCAGAGTCTCTTAGTCGCAAATGGTACGCAAGGATAGTTGAGGCACTAGGTGCCGGTCTCGCCCCCAGGCTCGAAGCATGATAGATTATCCAGTGGTTGTCTAGATGACCCACGCGGTCCTCGACCTCGAAGACTAGGTTCAGAAGCTGGCTGCAACTTCCTCCTACGCCGAGCGCTGCTGGCGTGACCTGGCGAAGGGTAAATGGGAGTCTAAAAACAATGGTAAGTTTATCCTGCATGCTTACGACGCCCCTTTCTGAAATATTTTCTTTCACACACATTTGACTCCTTTCTATGTAAGCCTCTGAGATGTTGCTGAATTGAGGCCGGGCATGCCTGGGGAAGAGGTTGTTCCCAAACCGGCCAAGTACAAGAAGAGGAGAAGGGCCTCACCTTTTGATACCCCAGAGTCTAAGAAGAGCATGGCTCGTAGGCCAAGGGGCGACTCTGCTGCTATTTCTGTTGGCGTAGCCCAAAATCTACGAGATGAAGAGGAGAAGAGGAAGGACGCCGATTGCGAGCTGATTCCTACAAAGAGAGGAAGCGTCGAGGCTTCGAAGGTAGCTGAGCTGGTGACAGTCGAGGAGACTCATCCTTGGACCGTAGTAGATCTGGGAAGGTACTCCGAGTAAAGTCCCTGAGTCATCGAGGGCAGAAGAGGTTTCCTGCCGTGACGAACAAACGGCGAGTGTGCCCGAAGGGTCCGGTAGTAGGGCTCTTCTGAAAGGAGAGAGTGCCCCTAGCGACTTGCGCGGGGAAATCACTATTGATGATTCGCTGCCCGGCCCTCAATTTTTTGAAGGGCAATTTTGGAGGCTCGAGCAATGGAAACCCCCGATTTGGGAATGGCCCAGGCTCGTAAGGAAGGAGTGGATCTAGATGTGCAGGTAACTATTAGTTTGAAAGAGCACGGTCTACTCGACTCAACTATCGAAGCTAATACTTCAGTATCTCAGTTCCAGCAAAAACTGGAGAGGATCGAGCTGCTCCGAGGGGAGGTCGATCAAATCAATGCTGACTGCGATCGGTGGAAGGAGCACATGGACCGCCTTGCTGTGGAAAGAGAGGCCTCCTTAGCCAAATTGTTATTGGCCGAAGTCCAACTTCTGGGGGTCAAAGAGAAAAGTATGGCCCAAGCCAAAAGGATCGAGGAGCTCGAAGCCGAGCTTGCTGAGGCCAAGGCAGAAGTCGGGGAGACGAAAATCTCGGCTGACAAGTCTATTGCCGTATACTTGTCTAATGTTGAGGCTGCTCAAATGCAGATAAGGAAGGCCTCCGATCGAGAACGATGGAGTAATGACTTGGCGAGGTGCCAATCTCGGAGGGAGACCCACGAGGAAATCCATGCTCGAGGTTATGACCTCTCTAAAGAGATAGCTCAAGCCAAAGTGCTTGAAGCCGATGCTAGGTTGCTTCTCTCCTCCGACAATCATGATGGCAATGAAGGCAGCCAGGATGGGTTTGATAAAGATGAGGAGCCTGAAGGAGAAGCTGCTCCCTAGGTAGAAACCAGCCACGGGCATAGTTTGGATTTTATTTTCTTTTTCTTTTTTGTAAGACCTTTGACGGTCTCTTGTACATATCCCTTTTTATATATATAAAAGAAAGTTTCTCTTGAATGCCCCGATCATTATAAATGTGTCTTTTGCCTTGTAAATTTTTTTAGCACAATCTTAAGCTTTGAACGGTGTGTTCGAGACTTTGGTCTCGGGTGGCTTCCTCGAAGTTACCATGACCCTTAAGGTTTTGTGTCGGATAAAGGAGAGTCCCCGAGCCATAATCAAGTTATTGTTTATATGGGCTCCTCTTATGCTTTTAACGGTGTGTTCGAGGCTTTGGTCTCGAGTGGCTTCCTCGAAGTTACCATGACCCTTAAGGGTTTGTGTCGGATAACGGCGAGTCCCCGAGCCATAATCAAGTTATTGTTTATTTGGGCTCGGGATAGTCGAACCCTTGGGTTCGGATGGAGTGAGAACAAGATCTCGAACTCGTAAGTGTATTGTCCCTTAGGCTTCTTTAGATCGAGCCGATATGGCCTCTAAAAGATGGCTACTATTCCCCTCTTTTTGCTTAAAATACTTAGTGAAAATTTCTTTATGTCTCAGTGTGTATTTTTTTACCCATTGGGTTATTTGACGGTTCGATGTTGATCGAAACCCTTCTGCTCTTTGTGCCTTAGCATGTTTGTGTTAGATAATTTAATACCTCTTAAGGTATTTTGAGGGCTGATTTTATCGAAGCCCTTTTTGATTATTTGCCGAGGGTAGCCTTTTTTTTAACCGGTTTTTCAAAGAATTTGAAGGTCTATTGTGATGGCAGGATTTGGACGTCTCCGAGCCGCATTAATTTGGCTGTAGACTTGGGTATGCCTCTTGGCTTATTCCCCAATAACACTTTGAACTTGTTCGAAGTGTTAGTCCCCGAGAATGATGGCCTTGGCCTATAGATCGACGGGCGCCTCTTTGAGGTCTTATGAATTCGAGTTTAGATAAATTGTGTATGTTGATTGTCGACAACAGTCGCCGAGCGTTCTAGGTATATTTGCGCTTGGCCCTTGAGCCATTTCACAAAATCATAAGTATGGAGCTCGTATAGTAGCAAATTTTCTTTGAGACACAAAGTGTTTGATATAGAAAGAGAGTTTCATTGAATAATTCATATATACGTACATGTTTTGCCATTAGGGCTCGACTAATCTATTTGGACGCGGTTCATTTGACCGTTTGACCCACTACAATGTTTCCCTATCGAGACATTTTGACATGAAGTATCTTTCTCGAAAATATAACATCCGAGGTTGATGCCCCCAGTATTAGAGGTTGATTGTAAAGAAGCCTTGGATGCTGCTAAAATTTCCTCAGGTATCATAGAATTGTTTCCTCGTTAAAAACCTCGACGAAAAAACCAATTTGGGATAAAAACCGATTTAAGGGAAAAAGAGTGCAACGCGTGCCTTAAAACCTAAGGTCTTCGTGTTGAAGAGTTTTCTCGACCTCTTCATTCGAACACATGCAATGAGTTAGTATCAAATACAAATGGAAAAGAGAGAGAGTCATACCTCAGCAATAATATTGTTTGAGTAGTGATACATTCCAATTGTTTGGCAATTGTTCGCCCTCCATTGTACCAAGTTTGTAAGATCCCTTTCCAATGATATCGAGGATCCGATATGGTCCTTCCCAATTTGGGCCTAGTTTTCCTTCGTTTGGGTCTCGAGTATTGAGGGTGACTTTCCTTAGAACTAAGTCCCCGATTCCAAAGTGGCGAAGGTTGGCTTTTCTATTATAATATCTCGATTCTTTGCTTCTGTGGAGCCATCCGAACAAGGGCAACTTCTCGTTTTTCATCCAATAGTTTGAGGCTAGTATTCATAGCCTCGTGATAGATTCCTCCGTTGCATGTCGAAATCTGACACTAGGTTCCCCGACTTCGACTGGAATTAAGGCCTCAGAGTCATATACGAAGGAGAGCAGGGTTGCCCCCATGCGGGACTTCGATGTCATCCGATAAGCCCAAAGGACTTCGGGAAGAACTTCTCTCCATTTCCCCTTAGCATCGTTCAACCTTTTCTTTAAGTTTTGAATGATAGTCTTGTTCGTCGATTCGGCTTGTCCGTTTCTGCTTGGGTGATACAGCGTCGATAATATCCTTTTTATTTTGTATTCTTTAAGGAACTCCGTTACCTTTCTGCCGATGAATTGCTTCCGTTGTCGCATACTATTTCGGCAGGTTTCCCAAATCGACACACAATGTGATCCCAGATGAAATCTATAACTTCTTTTTCTCTGACTTTCTCGAAGGCATGTGCTTCCACCCATTTAGGAAAGTAGTCAGTCATAAACAAAATGAATTTAGCTTTACCTGGGGCCATTGGCAGAGGGCCGATGATATCCATCCCCCATTTCATGAATGGCCATGGGGATAGACTAAATGAAGTTGCTCTACAGGCTGATGGATCATCGGTGCGAAGCTTTGACATTTATCACATTTTCGAACAAACTCCTTAGTGTCTTTTTCCATGTTATCCCATTAGTACCCTGCTCTAATGATTTTGTGAATCAAAGATTCGGTGCCGGAGTGGTTCCCACAAGTGCCTTGATGGACCTCTCGTAAACATAATCAGTATCCCCCAGCCCTAAACATTCCGCCAAAGGTCCGTCAAATGTCCTTATGTATAATGTTCCATCTTCATCCAACGTTAATCGAGCAGATTTGGTTCGTAGGGCCCTTGACTCTTTAGGGTCAGATGGGAGCTTTCCGTTCTTTAAATATTCGATATATTTATTCCTCCAATCCCAGGTCAAGCTTGTAGAGTTTATCTCAGCATTACCCTCCTCGATGATAGATCTCAATAGTTGGACAACAGTCCCGAGCTGATCTTGTCTTCCTGGACCGATGATCTCAAATTTGCAAGTTCATCGAACTCACTATTTTTTTCTCGAGGTACATCTTCTAAAGTCCACTCCTTGAAGCGGTGCAAAGTTACCTGCAGTTTTTCCAAATACCTTTGCATTCTATCCTCTCGAACATAGAAGCTTTTGTTTACTTGGTTCACCACCACTAAAGAGTCACACTTGGCTTCAATGACTTCTGCCCCCAAGCTTTTAGCTAGCTCGAGACCAACAATCATGGCCTCGTACTAGGCCTCATTGTTAGTCAACCTCGAAGTTTTGATAGACTGTCTAATAGTGCTACCTGTGGGTGGCTTTAAAACGATGCCTAGCCCGGATCCCTTCACATTAGAAGAATCGTCTGTGAAAAGGGTCCATACCCCCGATGATGTGCCCGATTTTAACAAGAGTTCCTTCTCAACTTCGGGTATAAGGGTTGGCGGGAAATCGGCCTCGACGTCCACTAAAATTTGAGACTTGATGGTCGTTCGTGGTTGATATTCGATATTGTACACACTGAGTTCGACAGCGCATTTGGCCAATCGACCCGAAAGTTCGGGCTTGTGCAAAATATTACAGAGTGGGTAAGTGGTCAACACACATATGGGGTGACTTTGATAGCATGGTTTTAACTTTCTAGTAGCGCTTATCAATGCAAGTGCTGATTTCTCTAAGTGTGGATATCTAGTATCTACTTCTCCTAAGGTTTGACTTACATAATAAATGGGAAATTGCATACCTTGCTCTTCTCGAACTAGGACACCACTTATCGTGATTTCTGTTACTACCAAGTATCAGTAAAGTTTCTCATCTACCGTCGGAGTGTGAAGCAGTGGTGGGCTCGATAGGTATTGCTTTAATCCCTCTAGTGCTTGTTGGCACTCCGGGTCCACGTGAAATCGTTCTTCTTTTTGAGTAAAGAGAAAAATTTGTGGCTTCGATCTGATGACCTCGAGATAAATCGGCCTAAAGCAGCTATCCGTCCAGTTAGCCTCTGCACGACTTTTACGATGTCCACGACGGTGATGTCTTCGATGGCCTTAATTTTATCGGGGTTGATCTCGATCCCACGATTCGACACAATGAAGCCCATGAATTTGCCCGAACCGACCCTGAAAGCACATTTTTCGGGGTTGAGTTTCATGTTATATTTCTTCAAAATCTCGAACGTTTCCTGCAAATGAGCCAAATGGTCCTCCGCACGCAGGGACTATACTAGCATGTCATCAATATAAACTTCCATTGACTTACCTATTTGTTCTTCGAACATCTTATTTACTAGGCGTTGGTAAGTAGCTCCTGCATTTTTTAGCCCGAAGGGCATTACATTATAACAATATGTTCCATACTTGGTGATAAATGAGGTCTTTTCCTGGTCTTACGGATTCATCTGAATTTGATTGTACTCGAAAAAGGCGTCAAGAAAGGTAAGGATCTCGTGACTAGCCGTGGCATCGATCATGCGATCAATGTTAGGCAATGGAAAAAAATCTTTAGGGCATGCCTTGTTCAAATTTTTGTAATCTACACACATTCTAAGTTTGTTCCCTTTTTTAGGGACTACGACTACACTGGCTAACCATTCTGGGTATTTCACCTCCCGAATGGACCCTGTTTTGAGAAGTTTAGTTACCTCGTCCTTTATGAACGCATGCTTTACTTCAGAATGGGTCCTTCTCTTTTGTTTCATCGGTTTGAACCTAGGGTCAAGGCTTAGCCGATGTGTTGTTATCTCCGGTGGGATCTCTATCATGTCTAAATGGGACCAAGCAAAACAATCCATGTTATCAATAAGAAATCAAATAAGTTTTTTCCTGAGTTCGGGGGTTAACCGCGTTCCCAGGTATACCTTTCGTTCGGGAAAATACTCGATCAGTATAACATGTTCCAGCTCTTCGACGGCTGATTTGGTGGCGTTAGAGTCTTCGAGAACAATAAAGGTTCGAGGGGTCAAAAAATCCTCCTCTTCTTCTTCTTCTTCTTCTTCTTCTTCTTCTTCTTCTTCTATCTCCTGCTTTCCCGATTCGGTCGAGGCTGGTGGCTGTGATTACTATTTGGTTTCCTATTTACCTTTGATGCTCGACATTTCCGAGGTTGATAGCGTCGATACTGGTATTACCTCGTCAACTGCAAATATTTCCTTTGCAGCATGCTTCTCCCCGTAAACTATTTTCACACCGTCCGACGTCGGTAGTTTCATCATTTGGTGGAGAGTCAAAGGAACTGTCCTCATGTCGCCCTCGATTGCGTGGAACTTGGTATCTTGAATGGTTCCAGCTACATTCACTAGTAAAATAATCTCCCCTTTAGTTGTTTCACTAGCCATGTTGAAGCCGTTTAGGACCGGAGCTGCGGGCACAACTTGATCTTATAGGCCGAGTTGCTCCGCGACCCTCGATCGGATGATATTCGCCGAGCTACCTGGATCCACTAAAACACGCTTAACATGAACTTTATTTAATAAGATAGAAATTACCAGAGCATCGTTGTGTGGCTGAGAGATGCCTTCTTCTTCTTCATCGTTGAATGATAAGGAGCATTCGGGCACATAATCTCGGGTTCATTTTTCCCTAGTGATTGACACCTTAGTGCGTTTGAATACGGGTCCATGTGGGACATCGACCCTACCGACTATCATATGAATGACATGCTGGGGTTCCTCCTGTTCATTTTTCCTGTTGGCATCCCTTTCCCTGAAATGATTCTTAGCTCGATCGCTGAGGAACGCTCGAAGGTGACCCTCGTTAAATAGACGAGCTACCTCTTCCCTAAGTTGCCTTCAATCCTCGGTTTTGTGACTGTGCGTGCCATGATACTTGCACATCAAATTTGGCTTTCTTTGGGAAAGATAGGTCGGTATGGGTCTGGGCCACCTAGTATCTTTGATCCTGCCGATTGCCGATACAATGCCCGATGCGTCAACGCTGAAGTTATACTCCGATAAACGAGGTGCCTCCACGGGATTGGCATGCTTATCAAAACCACTTTTGCTCATAAGTCACCGAGAATTCTGCCCTCAATCGCTCCTTTGATCATTCGAGGAGGAATTTCGTCCTGAACCATTGTTCCTTCAATTTGCGATATATGGTTGTTCGACCTTGGCTCCTTGTCGACGTCTCTCGAGGTTTTGACTGCAACCTGTTTGGATGTACTGAACGTAAAGGTGCTCCTAATTGATCGTCCTCCACCCTGATCTTCGATTGATATCGATTGTGCACATCTACCCAAGTTACAGCTGGATACCCAATCAAATTTTGTTTCAACTGTCGTGATGCTATCGAACTCTGCTCGTTCAACCCTTGGGTGAAAGTTTTAACGGCCCAATCATCTGTGACCGGTGTCAACTCCATGCGTTCCATTTGAAATCGAGATACAAACTCTCTTAGCATTTCGTTTTCCCTTTGTCTTATCTTAAAAACGTCCGATTTTCTTGTTGCGACCTTTATGGCCCCGGTGTGTGCCTTCGTGAAAGAATCAGCTAACATGGCAAATGAGTCAATAGAATTTGGTGGCAGGTTGTGATATCAAATCATTGCTCCCTTTGACAAAGTTTGCCCGAATTTTTTCAGCAAAACGGACTCAATCTCATTATCATCTAAGTCATTTACTTTAATTCCGCATGTGTGTGAAGTGATGTGTTCATTAGGATCGGTGGTTCCGTTGTACTTAGGTATATCCGGCATACGGAACATCTTAGGAATTGGCATCGGAGCCGTGCTCTGAGGAAAAGACTTTTGCACGAACTTTTTTGAATCCAATCCCTTTAGGATCGGGGGTGCCCCCGGTATCTGTTTATTCGGGAGTTGTATGTTTCTACTTTTTTATTATTATCTTCAATTTCCTTCTCCCCGGTCTCAATTCTTTTGGTGAGCTCCTCGAGCATTTTCATAATTGCAGGATCAGCCCTTGATTCGTTACTATTCGACCTTTCAGGCACTGGCTCGGCACGGCGAGTGATTTCTGGCTCGGCACGGCGAGTGATTTCTGGCTCGACCACATTGGAGTCCTATGTTGATTTTGCAATTGAGCAATAGTGGCCTGTTGAGACTGTGGCATCTCAAATATTACCTAGAGACTACCCCCCCCCCCCCCCCCCCGTCTTCTCTGCCATGTATACCTTGGCCACCAGATCATCCTTACCTGTGTACACTCCCTTCGGCGTCCACGCCTAGGTCCGCATTTAGAGCAATGTGCGAACTGATGTCCACGGGATCAGCGACCGATACTCCGCCGAGATTAGCCGGTCGGCTCCTGGGGCAATTACATTGTCGTTTTCCCCGTGAAGTTCGAGACCATCATCACCATGTACGGGTGCATTTTGTAAGTTTGACATGCTTTAACCCGAGAGCAAAAATACTTGACAAGAACAAGTGTGAAATCAACATGTGTTATCAGAATCAGCATTGAAACAATAACTATTATCCTTAGCCCCACGGTGGGCGCCAAACTGTTTACCCTATAACTCGAGTAACAATTAAAATTGTATTGTGGTTTTAAGGATGAGATTTAATTCAACGCCAATTGATAAACAATGGATTAAATAGATAAATTAAAGAGTAAGGTAGATCAAACCAGTTTATACGCTAAATCTCGAGTTCAACCCGTGACGGTCTCGAGGTATGATTATGAGAATAAATGATAAAACAACTCTGAAGAACAGTAGGTAAAATAGCAAGAAAATAATGTACATATATTCTCTTTTCAGTGAACAGTGTTGTACAAATGAATGGGATTCCCCTTTATATAGTAGGGGAGTCCTAATTAAGGTACATTTCTAATTACAGTAGGAAATCATATTCGACAGTTGTTTAACTGCCGAAGACCAATCCATTCCAAAATTTACGCCGTGATCTCTGGCCCGTCGCGAGTATCTCACTCTTTCCGTTATCGAACCATAACGGTATTATCTCGAAGCATGCCTTCTTCTGACCTCGGTAAATGATATCGACCTCGACATTGAAAATGAGCTTTGACCTTGCACTCGACGTCCTTGCCTCCCGACGTGGTATTACTTTTTCCATCGAAGAACGAAATTGGATAGCTCCATTTTCCACCGTGTGTGTGTATATATATATATATATATATATATATATATATATATATATATATATATATAGGGTAATCAAATAATAAAAAAATAAGATATGTGATCTAAACTAAAAGTTGTCAATGAAGAAAATGTATATCCGAATGATTGTGGCCCCGAAAGCACGCACAAGCATGCATATATCCGTGCCCTGTACTGGTTATCCATTTAGAGGCGCATCCAGAATTTAAATTTGATGGGTTTTATGTATGAGTTTTTTATCATTGAACCCATTATGTTTTTAAAGTTATGAGTTCATAGTTACTATTTATTCAATATTAATAAATTTTTACACATATATTATGCTTAGCATCAAAAGTACTAGGTTAAGATGAACCATGTACCATATAAGACTTAGATAGGCCCCTGCTTATCGTTATCGTAGACATACTTGCAGTAACCAACAAAATCTAGCCAGTCAACCAATGGAATACATGCAAATTGCTTTAGAATACTGACTTTACATATAGGAAAAGGTACATTTGTGAAATAGCATCATATTCTACTTTAGATAGAACTCTTTAACGAAAATTCAAAAAGTAAACTAAAGATGCGACTTGTATGTTGCCTCCTGCCTCCTGCCTCCTGATTTATTTAGTGCCTGTTTTGTATTTTAAAAAAATTGAGGAATTTATATGATAGTGCTACTTCGAACGGGAATATTGCAGATACATTATTGAAAAGAAAACAAAAAAATATATATAGCCCCTAAATTATTAGTCGTCCAACAATTTCCTCCATGTATTATTATTTTCCGGACTTCTTTCACGGTAGTTACTTCAATAAAATTGTCTTATTCAACCCCCTCTCTCTCTTCTTGTTACAATTTTTTTATTGGTTATTTGAGTATCATGCCTCTTTACAATTTTAAAATTAAGAAAATGATATTTTTAGTTCTCTTACGTGTAAAAGATAAATCTTTTACGTGTAAAAGTAAATCTCATATGTACAAAAAAAAAGGTAGGATCATAAAATAAATTAAGGTAAAAACAACTGGTTGAGATTTAATTATTTTTAAAACATGAAGGAAAATGTGGTGGTTAAAAAGAAAATAAAGAACAACGAAAAGGAAAATAGATAAGATATAAAAATATTGATGCAAGATGGTTATGAGACCCATTAAGCTTCTTAGGCACATGTCCCTCAGATGAAAAAGGTAAAAATGAGGTTGATAAGAGATTAATTAGACAAAGTTAGAAATGATCATATCAACCAAATGATGCAAGTAGCAACATAGCAAAAGGATGAGAAACATAGGATATGCATCGCAAATAGATGGTTAAAAAGAAAATAAGGAACAACGTAGGATATGCATCGCAAGTATAGTTTTTTTTACATTGTAAGTGTAATTTAATATATTATACTCCCTCCGTTCCAATTTATGTGAACCTGTTTGACTGGGCACGGAGCTTAAGAAAAAGTGAAGACTTTTGAAATTTGTGGTCCTAAACAAGTCAAAAAGGGGTCCACAGTATTTGTTTGGTTATAAAAGCTTCTCATTAAGGATAGAATTGTAAGATTAAGCTAAATTATTTTCAAATTTAGAAAGGGTTCATTTTATTTGGAATGGACCAAAAAGAAAATAGGTTCACATAAACTGGAACAAAGGGAGTATTAGGTAACGTGCTTTATTTTAGTTTATAGACCGGTCTTATTGAATAGAATTACTTGTAGCTAGTTATCTTTTTAGTGGATTGATGGTATTATTTTCTTTTTATATAGTCAATTCGTAAAATTAACTTAGAACTCATAATATTAAAGGAAAGGATCAAATAATGAAATTCCATGTGATAACTAGCTATGGAGGTTTTCCAGTTTATACTGTTGTAATGAATTAATAAGAATGGGACCATGCGGCAGTTATTAATTAATACAATTCAAACTTGTCAGTAGGCGCAATCATTAGCGAGTTAGCTGAGCTGTGAGCAACGTGCAGTATTCTTGTCCATACTATATAGTGTACTACACGAGCTATGANAGATATATATATATATATATATATATATATATATATATATATATATATATATATATATATACACGCCACATAAATATTCATCGGATTATCGCTTGCATATGCAGAAGCTCTGTAAATTAATCCTACCGTTCTTGTTAACTGTTGCCTCTTCCTTAGGAGGCAGCAAGCGATCGAGAAGTTGGATTAATTAAGAACAAGTAGCTGCATTTGATTTTGCTGTTTCGTACCTTGTGGGTCTTGTGTTTTTTTTTTAATCTAAGTACACAAATACAGACGGAGAATAGATACTTTTGGGGCTCGATAAAATTGAAACCAAACGGAAAGACTGAGGGCCAAAATTAGAAGATGCGGAGCATGGCGAGTTCAGCCTCATCCAGAGGGAATATTGCTGCCATTGTTGGTGTGGGGCCGAAACTCGGCCGCTCTATCGCCCGCAAGTTCGCCCACGAAGGCTATACTGTTGCCATCCTCGCCCGTGACTTAGGTTAGTGTTCTCTATCAACATCTCTTGCTTACATATCTTTTGGTAGAGACAGATCTCTCGAGGGGTTTTTTGGGAGTTCAAATAAACTCATTATTTTTAGTTCGAATTATATATATGTGTGATTAAAGTAATTTTAAATGCCTTCATATAACTAGATCACGCTCATTCTAGTGACTCTAAATCATTGATTCGCTTCTGTTTCTTGGTATATATAATAAAACAAGAATGAATCTCATATCTAGCGATAAAGCAATTAGATGGTACAAGTGCGATTTACTAGAGTTATGTTTTATGTTGTTTATTCCAACAGGTAGATTATCAAGATTTGCAGATGAGATAGCGCGAGAAGAAAAAGCTCAGGTCTTTGCCATCAGGATAGATTGTTCAGATTCCCGAAGCATAAGAGAGGCATTTGAGGGAGTTCTATCACTGGGCTTTGTTGAAGTGTTGGTCTACAATGCATACCAGCCAATATCTTGGCACCCCACAAACTTCACAGACATTAGAGTTGAACACTTTGAGAAATCTCTCGCTGTCTCTTCCGTCGGCGCCTTCCACTGCGCTCAACAGGTCTCAAATTTTAAATACCAACACATGTGCATATATTGCTAAATACAGTAATTTCTTTTAAGTAACCTGATAGTGAAGAAATCTTTTATACTCTTAATGTATACAGTTAAACTCAATATTCACTGCTATTGGTTCCGTTTGGTTTAACCTAATGTTTTGAATGATGAGGTTTGGACCATTGGAATTGAAAATCTCAGGTACTTCCAGGTATGGTGGAAAGAGGAAGAGGGACAATTCTTTTTACTGGTTGTTCAGCTTCTCTTAGTGGCATTGCCGGTTATTCTGAGTTATGTATGTGATAATTTTCTGGGGTTGATTTCCTTTTATTTTTTTCGTTTTGTTGCACTTTAAATCTACAACTCAATTTGATGATACTAAAGAGAAATGAAAAATCTCAGGCTGTGGGAAATTTGCAATGAGAGCCTTATCTCAATGTCTGGCAAAGGAGTTTCAACCTCTTGGAGTACACGTGGCGCATGTCATCATCCACGGCATCGTTGGCACGCCCCGGTTTGTCTTTGTTATATATATATATATGGCCATTACTTCGATAGTAATTTCCTCTTGAATTTCTCAAACTGCCTGTCCAAGATTCTATATTCCACAAGATGCAGGAATCTTTTAGCTGTATTTACCTTTATAACAATGTCAACTCATTCTTGGCAACGTTAGGATATCTTTTTAGATTTTATTTTGCTTTTTGGCCTTCAACGAGGCATAAATTCATCATTTAATGCATTCAGTGATGGATTCAGTTATTCTTATTTGAACTACCTTTGAAGATTCGACAGTTAATATTAATATATATACAGAAAGGTTAATTTGCTTTATTCCTAGTGGGTGAGTAGCTCCGACCCTGAATGCACCCGTACGTGTAACAAATGGCGAAGCCGTTGAATCAAATCTGAGAGGCAAGTCAAACAATTTTCAGGAAGCATATTACTCTACAAGTTTTGCAGTTGGTTTAGACTTGGATTACATCCATCCCTTCTAGCTATAGTAAAAAAAAAAAAACTTGCAGTCCACAGGCTTTCGTTGGGTAAATTTTGAGAGGGAGTTTTCGCCTGTTGGTTTGTACCATATAATAACCTGTTTCACTATGTTACCAAATACTACTAACACTTATAATAGAAATTTAATTGTATTTACCTTACATGCGACCTGATTACATCGTGAATATCTTTTGTCATTAATGCATAGAACTTCAATTCTTCGCAATAATATAAATTGTAATATGCAGGGGGGCAATAGCATCGAGTTCGCAGCACAGGTTGTTGGTTGGGGAACAACAGCACCAACAAACCAGGGGAGGGGAAGGGGAGGGGTGGATGGACCCAGATGCGCTGGCTCAAACCTACTGGTATTTGCACATCCAAGACCGATCCGCTTGGACCCAAGAGATTGATCTCCACCCCTCAAACCAAAGATACACGTAGATCAAATAACGATCAACTTATATTTGTGGCTTATATATAGAGGTGTGATATTATCCTCTCTTCCTCCTGTATTATATTTTTAGTTAGCTGCAAAATGGCAAGATGATAGCTGCATCATTGCCATTGTTGCCCCTATATATCAAAAAGGAACGTTAAGAATTTTAATATGAACATATATGTACATTTTAGTTATTAGAGTATGATTGAACAATTGTGGCCTTGTGACATCGAATTTGGTTTGGCAATGGAATAAGAATTGCATTTAGCTAGTTGTTTACCCTAAAAATTGGATAACAATTAAACTTATTATGTGGTTTTAAGGACACGTGATTTCACATAATATCAATTGATGAATACGAAAATTAGTAGCAGAAATTAACAATAAAATTAAGCAAACCAGTGGTTGAACGGAGTTTAGCCCTCAAGTTGAATACCCTCGAATTGATCGATGCAAGAATAGTTAAAAGTATAGAAATCTGATGAATAAGAATATAAGCCAGAAAGTATTGTATTGCTTTGATATGCGTAAATGTGCAATCCTACAAAATAATTAGGACCTTCTTTATATAGTAGAGGAAATCCTATCTATGGTACAATTCTAATTACGGAACTAAATTCTATGATTAGCAACATCTGTCTTTGATTTGATCCGTTTCGAAATTCTCGCCATGATCTTTCACCAGTCACGGATATCTCGCTTTCCTGTTATTGTGCTCTGCTCGGAGTCTGCCTTGTTTGGTCTCGATCGCTGCCAGCCTCGATCTCAGCAGGCACTTCGATTCTCGAACTCGGTACCTTATATTCGATACTTCGATCTACTCCACTTACGAGGCTAATCCTCGACGCAATTACCTTGTCTCGATCAAATAGCAGAATCGTATGGCCCGATTTTAACCATATATACAGATAGATTCCTTGTTCTTTGGACCGTAATGAGAAGAAATGAATTAAGTCATCGATTTTATACTTCGATCTTTCATGATATCATCCTTGTGACGTAAGCGGCGGAATTGAAAAGTCCCGTCGGTACAGTTCCCAAAGTCATTAATGAACGACAGTTGGTGGTCGGTCACCAGTGCCTTTGAACCATCGCCGTGAATCGCTTAAATAGGCCCCTCCTCTCATTGATCCAATCTTTACTTTCACTTCCTTCTAATCCCTTAAGCTTTTTACATCTCTTAAGCTCTTTATGTATCCAAAATCTTCAGGCTTTGTTTTCATCATTTCCTCAAAACACCAAGCCTTACTCTCTTCTTCTTTCTTTAAACTTATTTAAAAATGGCAAAAACGTTAAAGAATGTTCCTCAAAAGGAAAAAGCTTCTTCATCGCGGCCGGCCTGCAATGGATCACCGGTGGAGCCACGCCTTGAGGAGTGTGTTCCCAGGGGTGTGAACTTACTTCCAACTTCAAAGTCGAGAAAACTCCGTCAGTCCCTGGTCGATCCGAGCCAATGTCGAGATATATATGCTCGATAACTGAGGGTGATCT
Organism: Nicotiana attenuata; assembly: GCF_001879085.1. NCBI lineage: Eukaryota > Viridiplantae > Streptophyta > Magnoliopsida > Solanales > Solanaceae > Nicotiana > Nicotiana attenuata. The sequence goes on along the minus strand of NW_017670253.1, from coordinate 818,640 downwards.
TGAATAGGTGAAGAAAGACTTCCATTGGAAAGATAAAAAGGTGGTGATTCCGACCCGTCAAGAAGACATCACCACCCATGTGAAAGGGTTTCTGAGTGTTTACACTTACCCTTTCACTCTGGGCCTTGTCGATCCCGTCATCATCGATTTTAGTTGCCAAAACCAAATAAACCTAGGTCATATCCATCCCTCATTTGGGCAGATTGTCATTCTGCTACGATTCTTCTTGAGCAAAGTCGAAGGGATGTCTTTCACCCTCGACCATCTTATCAGGTTGTACAGCCACCGTCTCTATCGAGGCGGGTTAATAAGACTTCAATGTCCGCTACTAAGGTGTTGTTCTCGAGCATAGACGAGGACAAGGATCGAGGATGGATGGGCCGGTTTGTTCGAGTGAAGACTTCCGACCTAATCCCGGCAGAAAAGATGCCATTTCCCGAGAAATGCAATATGAAGCGTAAGTATAATCCTACCTATAGCTTCCATTTATTGTTTTGTTTCCTTTGCTTTTTCTCATCAATATCCTTTCCTATGATGTAGCGGTCCCTTGATGCCCGGGGCAATTCCTAACTTCGAGAGTTGGGTTCGGAAATTGGCTTCGACCTCTTCGTATGCTTAGGGCACGTGGCGCGATTTAGAAAAGGGTAGATAGGAGGACAAAAATCATGGTAAGCCCCTTCTCACATATTAGGTGATCTTTTATGAGATGTTTCTTTCCATACTCACTTGATTTCCTTCCATACAGGCCTCGGAGAAAATTCTTTCATGAGGCCTCTATTCGGGGAGGAAGAGGTGCTGCCCTCGGCTCCGAAAATGGCGAAGGACAAAAAGAGAAAAAGGGTCTCGACCTCCGAGGACCCAAAGCCCAAAATAAATAAGGCATGTAAGCCGAAGAAAGACACCACCGTCTTGCTTGCGGAGGTAGTTCAGCGGCTAAGAGATGAAGAAGAAGAAGAAAACGAAGACGATGGCTTCGAGCTGGTGGCTCGAGTGAAGTAGAGCACCGAGGCCCCAAAGGCCTCTGAGTCGGTGAATGTTTGAGAAATCCAGCCCCGAACTGAGTAGGTCTCGGAAGAGGAACCGGGAAAGTCCCCGAGTTGTTGGAGACTGTAGACGCCTCACGCCGAGATGAGCAGTCGACAGGTATGTCTGAGGGAGCCGATTCTGAGGCCCTTTGAAAAGAAGAGAACGCTCCAAGCGATTCACTTGGGGCAATAGAAATTGGGGATTCCCCTCCACTTCCTTTATTCTCAGAAGGGGAAGTTTTGGAGGATAAGGCTATGAAGGTCCCTCAGGTAGAAGGTGCCCTCGGAGGGGACGACCCTTTCACAAGGTGTTTTACCAGGGTTGATGATGTCCCCGGCTTGAATGATTTGGACGTATTGAGGAGCTTTGGCAAAACTTCCTCAAGTTTCAGATTGACCAGCTAGTTCCCAGCCCCTAGTGTCAATCCTAAGTGCAAACGGACCATCATTATTATGGTGTCGGAGGATGCATGAGTTTTTGCCGCCCCCGTAGGGGTGGCCAGTTATCTTCAATGTCTAGTCGCCGAAGAGGATCAAGCTCTGATAGGCGAGGTGGGAGCACCATGCCTCTTCAATGAGGCCCAGCAAGCTTTGAATCGGGTAAGCCCTAACCTTTTCTGTTGACGCCGATCTCCATACTTGTGTTTTTCTTTCTTTGCCTAACTCTTTAACTTCTATCTATGTAGGCCTCGGTACTTCATCGTGAGGCTTTCTTCAAGTCTCGAAGAGAGTTGAGCCGATATGAAGCTGAAATTCGAACTGAGGAGAAAAATGCTCTCAAGCTTCTTGGTGAATAAAATGAAAATGAAATCAAAGGTCTCCGAGCTGAGATGATCGTGTCCAAGAAAGAACAAAGTGAGCTGACCGAGCAGGTAAATAAAGTCTTAGACGCTTATGGCCACAGTTCGTGAGTGATGGCTAATGATTTGATCTCATAGGTCCAGTGGCTGCATGAAACAATTGTGCAACTCCGAGGAGAGGTACATGAGGTGAAAGCAGAGACTTCAATGTGGAAGCAAAAGATGCGTCATCTTGCCTTGAAGAAAGAGGCAGCTCGAGCTCAGTTATCTTAGCCGAAAGTCAACTCCAAGGCATGAAAGAGAAGTGTTCGGAACAAGCCAAGAAGATTGAGGAGCTACACACAGAGATTGTAGCGGTGAAATCTGAGGCTGAGACGATTAAAGCCAATGTTGAGGCGATTCACGGCTGTCTACCGTATAAAACGCCGAGGCCGCTCAACTCGAGCAAAAGAAGTTTCAAATGCTGCTGAGGCTCGAGCATACTGGGTTGTCGAGCATGCCAAAGCTCAGTCTCCAAGAGAGACTCTTGAGGAGATTCACGCTCGTGGCTTTAACCTTGACGTCGAGATTGAGAATGCGAAAGAACTTGAGGCTGAAGCCAAAGCGTTGCTCTCTTCTGACGATAATGATTCCGAGAGTGTGAGTGGATCTGAGTGCGGAGGAGATCCCAATGGCGAGGATGCAGCTCTCGGGGAATATTAGGCACTTAGGATTTTTATTTTTTGAATTTTTGTGTAAGACCCTCATCGGTCCTTGTAAATATTTCATATGTATAAAAGGTCTCTTTGCGTTCTGTCTTGTCTTTATTTCAATTTCTGCCTTGTGAAGATTCTGTTTTCATTCATGCCTTGTTCATGCATACAAGGCTTAGGCAATTTGGTCGAAGTCGGACTAAAGTAACCTTTGTGATCGAGTGAGTACTTGTTCGAACTCGAAATAGGATGACCCTTAGGTTTTAGTTGAGTGAGGTCGACTTCTTGAACCCAAAAATAAAATGGCCCTTAGGCTCTTGAATTGGGCCGATATGGCCTTAAAAGGAATGGTTTTCAACCTTTTCGGCTTAGAAAGATAATCATGTAAAAATTTGTTGTGCCTTTACACGAGATAAATTTTTACCCATTAGGGTTTTCGAGGGGTAGTGTTATCGGAAACCTTTGTTATATTAAGCCTTAGCGTGAAATAAGCTCGTTCGGTAGTTCGAACAATTTGGTACCCCTTAGGGTTTTCGAGGGTTGATGCGATCGAAACCCTTTATAAATTTGCTGAGGGTAGCCTTTTAAACCGGTTTTATGAAAATATTTGAAGGCCTATTTTATTACGGAATTCAGACGTCTCCGAGCCGTGTTGGTTTGGCCGTAGCCTTTGATTTGGGATTTGCCTCTCGGGCTTGTTTCCCAGTTATTCTTCAAACTTGTTCGAAGTGTTTGTTCCCGAGTGGGGTGGTCGTGGCCTATAAAAACGAAGATTGTCTTTTTAAGGTCTTATGATCTCGAGATTTTAGTAGTTCGATTATATTGATTTTTCGGACGGTAGTCCCCGAGTACGGGGTAAGTTGTTCAAACTTCAGTTGTGATCGGCCCTCAAGCATGTTTCCACAACAGACCAAAATTAAGAAATCGTAAAATAAAATTTTCTCTAAGGCATGAAATATTTGGTAAGGAAAAATACTTCTCTCAATAGATTATGCATGCGTACATATTTGTCTTTAGGGATCGAGTAATGTATATAGGCACGGTTCGTTTGACCGTTAGCCCTTACAAAGTTTTACCTATCGAGACCCCTGTCGACACGAAGTACCTTCCTTGTAACAAAGTTAACAGCCGAGGGTGATGCCCCCCAGTATTCGAGGTTGATTGTAAAGAAGCCTCGAATACTATTGAATTGCCTCAAGGTAGCACAAATAGTGATTGCCTCATTAAAAACCTCACCGGAAAAACCCACTTGGGAAAAAAACCGGTCCATGGGAAAAAGAGTGCAACACGTGCATTAAAACCTAAAGACTTTGTGTTGGAGAGTTCCTTGATGTCTTCGATCGGACACCTGCAATTGGTTAGTATGAAATACAAATGAAAATAGAGAAGGTCATACATTAGCAATAATATCGTTTGAGGAGTGATATGTTCCAATTGTTTGGTAATTGCTCGCCATCCATCATGCCAACTTTGTAAGATCCCTTTCCCATAATTTCGAGGATCTGATATGATCCTTCCCAGTTTGGGCCAAATTTTCCTTCGTTTGGGTCTCGAGTATTGAGGGTGACCTTTCTTAGAACTAAGTCCTCGATTTCAAAGAGTCGAAGATGGGCTCTTCGATTTTAGTACCTTGCGATCCGTTGTTTCTGTGCGGCCATTTGAAGTAGTGCGGCCTCCCGTCTTTCATCTAGCAATTTTAGGCTCGTATTCATATCCTTTTCATTTGTTTCCTCCATTGCATACCAAAACCTGAAGCTAGGTACTTCGACTTCGACCAGGATTAGAGCTTCGGCACCGTAGGCTAAAGAGAATGGTGTTGCCCCCATACTGGATTTCGACGTTGTTCGATATGCCCAAAGGACCTCAAGCAATACTTCTCTCCATTTTTCTTTGGCTTCATTCAGTCCTTTCTTCAGATTTTGGATGACGGTCTTGTTTGTTGATTCGGCATGTTCGTTCCCACTGGGATGATATGGAGTCGATAGGAGCCTTTTTATTTTGTGGTCTATGAAAAACTTTGTCACTTTGTTGCCGACGAATTGCTTTCCATTGTCGCATACGATCTCGGTAGGCATTCCGAATCGGCATATAATGTGGTCTTAGATGAAGTCTATGACTTCTTTTTCTCTGACTTTCTCAAAAGCATGTGCTTCAACCCACATAGAAAAATAATCAGCCATAAACAAAATGAATTTAGCTTTATCTGGGGCCTATGGTAGGGGGCCGACGATATCCATTTCCCATTTTATGAACGGCCACGGGGATAGGACTGAGTGGGGTTGTTCTCCAGGCTGGTGGATCATTAGTGCATACCTTTGACATTTGTCGCATTCTCGAACAAATTCTTTAATGTCTTTTTCCATGTCGGCCTAATAGAATCCTGCTCTGATGACTTTGTGAACCAACTACTCGGTGCCAGAATGGTTTCCGCAAGGGCCCTCATGAATCTCTCGTAGAACGTAGTCGATGTCTTCTGGTCCAAACATTTTGCTAACGGCCCATCGAACGTTCTCCTATATAGTGTTCCATCTTCGGCCAAAGTGAACCGTGCAGCCTTAGTGCGTAGAGTCCTTGATTCTTTAGCATCAGCCTCGCTATTTTGTTCTCGAGGTACGTGTTTAGGGTCCATTCTTTTAATCAATGTAGAGAAACCTGCAATTTGTCCAAGTATCTCTGCATTCGATCTTCTCAAACCTTGAAAGTTCTGTTGACTTTATTTACCACAAGTTGGGAGTCGCACTTGGTCTCGATGACCTCCGTTCCCAAGCTCTTAGCTAACTCGAGACCTGCAATCATGGCCTCATACACGGCCTCATTGTTAGTTAATTTAGAAGTTTTGATAGACTGTCTAATCATACTACCTGTGGGTGGCTTCAAAATGATGCCCGGCCCGGACTCTTTCACATTTGAAGCGCTGTTCGTGGAGAGGGTCCACACCCCCGATGATGTACTCGATTTTAACAATAGTTCCTTTTTCGCCTCGAGTACAAGGGCTAGCGTGAAGTCGGCCACGAAGTCTGCCAAGATTTGAGACTTGATGGCCATTCGGGGTTGATACTCGATATCGTACCAGCTGATCTCGACGGCCCATTTGGCCAATCAGCCCGAGAGTTCGGGCGTGTTCAAAATGTTAAAAAGGGGGTAGGTGGTTACCACACAAATTGGGTGACATTGAAAATGTGGTTTTAATTTCCTAGATGTGCTTATTAAAGCAAGCTGTAATTTCTCTAAGTGTGGGTACCAGATCTCGGATTCACCTAAGGGCCAACTGACATAATAGACAGGAAATTGCGTACCTTGCTCTTCTCGAACTAAAACCCCATTTACCGCTATCTCCGAGACTGCTAAGTACAAGTAAAGTTGCTCATCTGCCTTTGGGGTGTAAAGCAATGGCAGGCTCGACAGGTACCATTTGAGTTCCTCTAAAGCTCGTTAACACTCTGGGGTCCATGCGAAATTGCTCTTTTTCTTAAGCAATGAAAAGAACAGGTGGCTCCTATCTGAGGACCTCAAAATAAATCGACCCAAGGTGGATATTCATCTTGTTAACCTTTGTACAGCCTTGACATGTCAACAACTCTGATGCCTTCGATTGCCTTGATTTTATCGGGGTTGATTTCGACCTCCCGATTTGATAACATAAAGCTGAGGAACTTGCCCGAGCCGACTCCGAATGCACATTTCTCCATGTTAAGCTTCATTTTATACTTTCTCAGTATGTCGAAGGTTTCCAACAAATGTTTCAAATGGTCCTCTGCTCGTAGGGACTTAACTAGCATATCATCAATATAAACCTTCATTGGTTTACCTATTTGTTCTTCGAACATTCGATTTACTAGGCGTTGATAAGTAGCACCAGTATTTGTTAGTCCAAACAGCATTACATTATAGCAATAGGTGTCGTACTTAGTGATGAACGAAGTCTTTTCTTGATCCTCCAGGTTCATCTGTATTTTATTGTACCTGGAATAGGCATCGAGAAAACTAAGGATCTCATGGCCGGCCTTGGCATCGATCATGCGATCGATATTCAGCAAAGGAAAGGAATCTGTAGGGAATGCCTTGTTTAAATCCTTATAATCTACGCACATTCTAAGTTTGTTTCCCTTTTAGGGAATACAACTACATTAGCTAACCATGCGGGATATTTTACCTCCCGAATGTATCCTATATTGAGAAGTTTTGTTACCTCGTCCTTAATGAATGCATGTTTTACCTCGGACTAAGGTCTCCTCTTTTGTTTCACCGAGCAAAACTTTGGGTCCAAGCTCAATCGATGCATAGTGAATCCGGTGGGATCCTTACCATATCTAAGTGGGACGAAGCAAAACAATCCATGTTATTTAAAAAGAATTGAATAAGTTTTTTCCTGATCTCGGGAGTTAACCCGTGCCCAGGTATACCTTTCGATCGGGCAGATGCTCGATCAGTATAACTTGTTCCAGCTCTTTGACCGTTTGACTTTAATGCATCAGAATCATCGGGGATCACGAAGGTTCGAGGTATCATATAATCGTCATCCTCGAAAGTTTCCTGTTCCTCCGATCGGGCCGAGGCTGGTGCCTGTCGTTGCTATTTGAATTATTGTTTTTCCTTCGATTCTGATCCCTTTGTTGATTACAACATCAATACTAGTATTACCTCATCAATTGCAAATATTTCCTTGATGGCGGGTTGTTCACCGTACGTCGTTTTGATTCCTTCTGATGTTGGGAATTTCAAGACCTGGTGAAGCGTCAGGGGCGCTGCTCTCATATTATGAATCCAAGGCCTTTCAAACAGCGCGTTGTACCTTATGTCCCCTTCAATCACATGGAACTCTGTTTCCTAGATAGTCCTGGCCACGTTTGATGGTAAAATGATTTCCCCTTTCCTGGTTTCACTTGCTAAGTTGAAGCCGTTATATACCCAACCTGCGGGCATGATTTGATCTTGGAGGCCGAGTCGCTCTACGACCCTTGATCGAATAATATTTGCCGAGCTTCCTGGATCAATCAACACACGTTTAACTTGAATTATATTCATAAGGATAGATATTACTAGTGCATCGTTGTGAGGTTGTTCGATCCCTTCTACGTCCTCGTCGTTGAAAGACAAGGTTTCTTCTGGTAAGTAGTCCCGAGTTTGCTTTTCCCTCGTGATCTTCACTTTGGTGCGTTTGAATACTGGTCCTTGGGGGATATCGACCCCACCAATGATAATATGAATTACGTGATATGGCTCTTCCTGCTCGTTATGCCTGTTCGAATCTCTATTTTTGAAGTGGTTCTTGGCTCGATCACTTAAGAATTCTCGAAGATGACCCTCGTTGAATAGACAGGCTACCTCCTCCCTCATCTTTCTGCATTCTTCAGTTCTATGACCATGGGTACCATGGTATTCGCACATTTGATTAGGTTTCCTTTGAGCTGGATCGGTCTGTAAGGGTTTGGGCTATCTAGTATCCTTAATCCGACCGATAGCTGATACAATACCTGATGCATCTACACTGAAGTTGTATTCTGACAGTCGAGGTGCTTCCTTGGTCCCGGCATCCCTATCGAAACCACTTTTGCTCATAAGCCCCCGAGAACCCTATCCCGGATTGTTCCTTCTATCATTCCATACAGGGTTGCGTCTGGGTCCGTTATTTCCCCGATCTCCACTGTATGGCTGATACCTCTGTCTATTTGATCGTGGTTCCCCATCGACGTCCCTTTTAACTCTGTCCACGGGCCTGCTGGGATAAATCGAACCAATTGGTGTTCCTAGTTCGTCATCTTCAACCCTAATCTTCTACTGATACCGATTGTGTACATCGGCCCAAGTGACAACTGGATATTCGATCAAATTCTGCTTCATCTAGTGTGAAGCTATGGAGCTCCGAGCGTTGAGATCTTGTGTAAAAGCTTGAACAGCCCAGTCGCCGGTGACTGGAGGCAAATCCATTCTCTCCGTTTGGAACCGAGATACAAATTCGCTGACCATCTCGTTATCCTTCTGTCTTATGTTGAAGAGGTCGGATTTCCTCGTTTCAACTTTTATGGCTCCGGTGTGGGCTTTCACAAAAGGATTTGCAAGCATAGCAAACGAATCAATAGAGTTGGGTGGTAAGTTATGATATCATATCATGGAACCCTTTGATAAAGTTTCCCCAAATTTCTTCAATAGAAAGGATTCAATATCATCATCTTCTAAGTCATTCCACTTTTATTGCGCATGTGTAAGAAGTGACGTGCTCATTAGGATCGGTGGTCCCATTTTATTTGGGGATTTCTGGCATAAGGAATTTCTAGGAATGGGCTTTGGAGCCGCACTTGGAGGGAAAGGCTTCTGCACTAACTTCTTCGAATCCAAACCCTTTAGAATCGGGGGTGCCCCCGGTATTTGGTCAACCCGTGAGTTGTACGTCTCTACCTTTTTTGTCATTATCCTTGATTTTCTTTTCAGCTGATTCGATCCGCTTAGTGAGCTCCTAGAGCATCTTCATAATGGAGGGGGTCATCCCTTGATTCATTGGCGTTCGACTTCTCTGGTATATGTTCGATTTTATGAACAACTTCTTGTGAAGTTTCGAGCTCAATTCCGCTTGGTGCTCGATTCTGATTTTTAAGTTGCGCTATCGCAACTTGTTGAGTCTACAATATTTCGAATATCATTCGAATGCTAATTCCGCCTTCTCCACCCCTCTGCTTGCTCTGATTGGGTGCTTCGGCATCTTTGTGGATACTATTTCTAGGGTCGACGCCCAGATTTGCATTTAGGGCGACAAGCGAACTGATATCGGCGGAGTCTGCGATCGATACTCCCTCGTGGCCAGCTTGAGGCACTTCGATCCCTGGGGCGGCTAAATTATCAATTTCACTATGGAAATCGAGGCCTTTCATCGGCGTGAGTGGGTACTGCTTTGGAGTTAGACATATTGATCCTTAAATCAAAAACACTTACGAGAACAAGCGTAAAGCAGTGTGTGTTATGGGAATTAATACCAGGCAATCACTATTATCCTTAGCCTTACGGTGGGCGCACTATTTACCCTGAAAATTGGATAACAATTAAACTTATAATGTGGTTTTAAGGACACGTGATTTCACCTAATATCAATTGATGAATACGAAAATTAGTTGCAGAAATTAACAATAAAATTAAGCAAACTAGTGTTTGAACGGAGTTCAGGCCTGTAGTTGAATACCCTCGAACTGATCGATGCAAGAATAGTTAAAAGTATAGTAATATGATGAATATGAATATAAGCGAGAAAGTATTGTATTGCTTTGGTATGCATAAATATGTGTTTCCACAAAATGATTAGGACCCCCTTTATATGGTAGAGGGAATCCTATCTATGGTACAATTCTAATTACGGAAGCAAATACTATGATTAGCCTAAACAACTGCCATTGATTTGATCCGTTCCGAGATTCTCGCCATGATCTTCGACTAGTCATGGATATCTCACTTTCCCGTTATTGTGGTCTGCTCGGAGTCTGCCTTTTTTGGTCTCGACCCCTCCGACCAAAGATACATGTAGATTAAATAATGAACTAACTTATATTTCTGGCTTATATATAGCGGTTTGATATTATCCCCTCTTCTTCCTGTATTATATTATTAGCTAGCTGCAAAATGGCAAGATGATAGCTGCAGCATTGCCATTGTTGCCCTTATATATCAAAAAGGAACGTTAAGAATTTTAATATGAACATATATGTACATTTTAGTTATTAGAGTATGATTGAAGAATTGTGGCATTGTGACATCGAATGTGGTTTGGCAATGGAATAAGAATTGCATTTAACTAGTTGTTTACCCTAAAAATTGGATAACAATTAAACTTATATTGTGGTTTTAAGGACACGTGATTTCATCTAATATCAATTGATGAATATGAAACTTAGTAGCAGAAGAACAACAACAACCCAATGTGGTCCCACAAGTGGGGTCTGGGGAGGGTAGGATGTACGAAGCCTTACCCCTACGCTGGAAGGGCAGAGAGACTGTTTTCGATAGACCCTCGGCTAAAGTAGGTGAGAGAAGACCTGGTGGCAAGTAATAGAAAGATAATAATTAGAAAACTAAATCGAAGTTAGCAACAGATAATAAGAAAGGGGTAAGAATTAGTAGCAGAAATTAACATAAAATTAAGCAAATCAGTGGTTGAACGGAGTTCAGCCCTCGAGTTGAATACCCTCGAATTGATCAATGCAAGAATAGTTAAAGGTATAGCAATATGAGAATAAGAATATAAGCCAGAAAGTATTGTATTGCTCTGATATGCGTAAATGTGCATTCCTACAAATGATTAGGACCTTCTTTATACAGTAGAGACAATCCTATCTATTGTACAATTCTAATTACGGAAGTAAATCCTATGATTAGCCTAAATATCTGTCTTTCATTTGATGCGTTCCGAGATTCTCGCCATGATCGTCGACCAGTCTCGGATATCTCGCTTTTCTATTATTGTGCTCTGCTCGGAGTCTGCCTTGTTTGGTCTCGATCGCTGCCAGCCTCGATCTCGGCAGGCACTTCTTTTCTCGAACCCGGTACCTTGTCTTCGTTACTTCTATCTTCTCCACTTACGATGCTAACCCTCGATGCAACTCCCTTGTCTCGATCAAAGAGCAGACACTACTAGAAATTCGGCAAAAATCGACCAAGAAAAACCGACCAACTTTGGTCAAAAACCGAAAATATTTTATTTTTTAATTTTTTTTTACGAAACTGACCAACTTTGGTCGGTAATTTAATTCTTTAGTAAAACCGACCAATTTTGGTCAGTTATTTTCGTGGGAAAATACAATTAAGGAGTATAAATAAATAAGAAAGACAATCTTAAATCAAAATGCACCAATGGTCTAGTGGTAGAATAGTATCCTGCCACAATACACACCCCGGTTCGATTCCCAGACGGTGAATCTTTTGATTACATAATTAAAATACCGACCAACTTTGGTCGGAAAAAACGGACCAACTTTGGTCGTTTGTTTTTTTTTTGCAATATTTTTTTTTTGAATTTAATTTACCGACCAACATTGGTCGGTAATTTCCGACTAACATTGGTCGGTATACTAAAGTGACCACTAAAATACCGTCCAAGTGTATTTGGTCGCATTTTGGTCATAACCGATCAAAGTCGGTTGGTTTTTTTGGTCGCTAATTACCGAATTTCTAGTAGTGAGAATCGAGTAGGCCCGGTTTTAACCGTATACACTAGTATAGCGAGTTGGTTGTCTTCTTTTCCAAATATTTGAGAATTTGAAGGAATGTGATTGACCTCTTGATGTTAAATAAGTCCGCTAAGAATGAACGGAAAGGAGGTATCCCTTTTGAGTTTTCAGGCACATTTCTCTTAAATGTGAAACAAGAGAAGTCACGCTATTCTGACTAAAGGCTATTCTTATATGTGAAACAAGTGTATTCATTATTTAGAACGTTATTATTATTATTATTATTATTATTATTATTATTATTATTATTATTATTATTATTATTATTATTATTATTATTTCGAACGTTAAATCACGTCATATATATTTATGTATGTATATTATTCTCTCCGTTTCAATTTATGTAAAACTATTTCCTTTTTAGTCTGTGCCAAAAAGAATAACCACTTTGCATATTTGAAAACAAATTACTTTTTGTGATAATTTATAGCCACACAAAATAATAAGTGCCTTATTTTACACCAGAAGCTTAAAAGTCTTTTTTTCTTCTTAAGCTTGGTGCTCAGTTAAATAGGTTCACATAAATCAAAATGGGCGGAGGAATTTTTAAAAAATATTAGACAAATGTATTTACCAGCTTTACATTCTGAATTTGACTCAAATTTGTTAGAGAAATCACGCGCCATATATTTCTTCTATAGGGGGGGGGGGGGTTGTGGGGGGGAGGGGGGAATATAAGTAATATACAAGCTGCTATGCATGTACATTTATTGTTTGGAACTCGTAAGTATGTTAAGAAATTAAAAATAATTAAAATAATAAAGTGCATTGATGTTTTATACTTCAATGTCACACAAGAGGGGATGATTTATTTGATATCCAATTTTTGCATGCACAAATTTTAGGAGGACTTGATTGTTCTATGTGTTGCTTATACTATTGTTACGATATAATAAATACGGAAAATTAAGAACACAACTATTTTTTTAATAGCAACATCTTCTTTTGCAACTTTTCAAGTTTCTCTAAATGAAATTGGTCAGATCAATTCGTCTAGCTATTGTTTCTCAAGTCGTTATAATGAAAAGGAATCCAATAATTGGAGAGGATGATATATCACAAAGTTAATACTTTAAAGCTTCACATATATCCATTCCGTGTGCCCCTGTGATCCACGTCGAGTCATTGACTAAAATGAAATCCAGCTACATGTCCAATTGCCCTTCATTTGTTCATGTTTCAATTTGTCCACGTACGCCATAAAGAAGAAAAAGGCGTTCCTTGCGTGGCCAAAAGGAAAACAGTATCTCCTCTACACCAGCTTTTACTGTTTTGGTTCTAAAAGATAAAAGAAGAGTAGAAGGAGCTGGCGCCTGCCACTGCCTTTTTCTTCAAATAGGCAAGTTTCTTATCCATTCCGGCAATGTGCCACTTATTGTATGGTTATCAACTTTAACCCACTTATATGTTAAATATAAATTTCAATAATGAAAAATAATATATTACAGGGACATGCGTATTAATTTTTGTAAGTGGTATCAAAATTTATAAAAGAACAGGAGTAATAACTTTAATTATCATACTTTTAAGCAAGAAATAGTCTTAGTCTATTGGTTTTGTTGAGTCTTGAGTAGAAAAGGTCGTGAATTCAATTCTACCTTTTTTTTTCAATTCTACTTCATCACAATTTTTAACCACAAAGGCTCTCTTAAATACTTAAAGAAACGAGCTATTTGAGATTTGAATCTTTGATTATCTTGGAAGAAAATCAAGAGTCTTTGGCACATCTACTCCTTCAACATTTTTCTTACTAATGGACCATCAGTGACAATGTCACATAGCTCATAGTCCTCTCCTTGAATGTGATCTCTCATCTTGTTTTTCCACCAAGAGTAGTACTAGCCATTAAGGAGTGGTGGCCTTGTAGTGGATTGCCCTGCCTAATGTCCAGGTGGTGCACTCATCTTGATCTTCTCTTAAGGTGTTAGCCTCTTCAATGATAACCCACTCTGATATAAATTGATGTTTTATACTTCAATGCTACATAAGAGGGGGATGATATGTGTGGTGTCCAATTTTCGCGTGCACGGATTATACAAGTATTTTTACGTGGAAAATACCCGGCTCAAAAGTGCACGGATTATACAAGTATTTTTACGTGGAAAGTACTCGGCCCAAAAGGTAAAAAATCACGACCTACTACTCAGTAGGATTTTTTCCAATACTTCACTCAACCACTGAGCCAAAATTGAATTTACAAAACTCTTTATAAACCTAAAGATTACTCTAATCCCTTTGTGGCAACCAGGCCCAGCCTATTGCGATAATTCCAACTTAACTCTAACTTGAATACAACATTCACAGTACCTAGTACAAATATTTCTAAGTAAAGCTGAAAGGTACAACTTGAAAGCCCTACTATAATGAAACCAGAATAAAAGACAGATATTTGGAATTGGTTTTTCTATCGGGTTCATCTAGTTTCAGGTTTGCGCACTTGACTCACACACGAATTGCTTGCAAAATGACTTGCTATTTTGATCTTAACTCACATTTAACTTCATCATTTGTGCATCCCTGTAAAATGAGAACATCCTAAAATATATAGAGTTAGTAGAATAGGAAATAATGAGAGTTCCAATGCTATACTTTTCCTTAGTGGAAGAGCTCTAGTTATCTTCAACTTCTAAGTCCTACCTTATCTTGGATAAAGTTCTCTTCGAGTAAGGAGTCCTTCGCACATTCACTTATGCAACCTTTTTGTTCAGGAGATATCAGATATAACCACTTAAGCTTATCTCCTTCATGTGCATCCCTTGTGCTCAAATCTGCCCGTGTCTGTGTATACTGTGTATGGACCTGGTTCATGCTTGAGTTCCTTTGTCAATCATCAAAACAAAGTTTTACTTGGGCCAACAAATTTCCCTTTCTGATGATGACAAACTTTCTGCTTTACATATTTCAACTCAGCTCAACATCGACACAATGTTAGAATATTTTCCATTTTAAAGTCACAAATCATTAAGGACCAAGTTTATTAGGTTATAAACATCACAGTACAAAGTAAAAAAGCACGAACTATTTTCCCCCTTTTGTCATTATCGAAAAGTTGCATAATTATGTTAGATAATCAAATTTTAATAGATATCATTCATGGCCAGTGGGCTACATCAAATGCAATCATGGAGTCAAGCATAATTTATCAATCTAATGATATTAGCCATCTAAGAAGCATCAACAAACAGTTAGAGCACAAAAATAGTTGATTATCATTGATATATACTAGTCATCCACAATGCATAAAGAGAAATAAATATACGGAATCATGAGCAAAAAGAACAAAAAAAATCCCATTCGGTTCACTGGTTTGTCTAACTAAGCTAGGAAGGTCTTAAGGCTAGGAAGGACCAGGTTTTTGGTTCTTGGCTTGAAGCAGTTTCAACATATCATGAAGAACGTCTTCATTTTTCTCCTTTTCCATTGCAAGTTCAGCCCTAAGAGCATCTCTCTCAGTTTCTACATCTGCCAACCTTTTCTTCAACCTTTCAATTTTAGCATCCTTATCCCCACTCTCTTGCAGCAAGGCTCGCACTTTAATGTTCACAGGTACCTTTTTGGATGAACCAGGTTCTTTGGGAGTGGTGTGGACTTCTTAGTCGCATGCAATCAAAGTGTTTGCCTCAAAGTGATCCTTGCTTGTACCAACTTTCCATTTTTTGAGGGGTACCTTGAAGTGAGCAAGTACATTCGTGAGAGTGAAACCATAGGGTATGGCACGAGTTATTGTGCTAGTTAGTACCCGGTCAAGAATCTCGATGATAAACCCATGCTAATTGATTTGCTTCCCACTGTCCAGATATTCCGTAAAGACCAGGTCCATAAATGTGGCAGTGTGCCTTCATTCCTGCCAGGGCAACACGACTTTGTTAACAAATTCAAACAACACTTTATAGGGTGGCTTTATCTCACTTTTGTATACAGCCTTGGCCTCTAGCTCTAACTCATTATCAGCAAACTTTCTTGTAATAGCAAGGGAGGTAGGTAGGTTCTCTAGACATGGCCATTTGAGCTTTTTGTAATCATTGTACCCTTTAGCAAGCACACCTAGAATCTCTCCCAATTCGTTGTCATCGAAGCTCACTGACACCCTCTTCACAACACTGGTGACTCTGCCATTTTTGATCTCACTATTTGCCTCCACAATCTCAGTTTTCGCAAGATTTCCATCCTTGTGAAGGACCATGTCCTTCCAACCTTGTAGTTGTAGTTATTCCAGTAGCATCACCATGCCTTCCTCCTCCAAGTCCCTGAGGAGTCTATCCTTCAAGATGATTCTTTTCCAAAACATAACCAGCTTGTCCTGTTCATGACTAGTTTGTTCTCCATCATCACTTTCTTCTTCCTCCACTATTTTCACTTTCCTAGATTTTATGGTAGACCTGGTTCTTTTAGCCAAGGTAGAAGGCTCTGCAGACTTTGTCTTCGAATGAGACTTCTTTTTAGACTTCTTGATTTACTTTGCCTTTGGAGTCATAACCTCTACCTCTTCTGCCTCCTCTTCATCATGAAGGACCAAGTCCATCTCCTCAATTTCAACTACCTCAAAAAGATCAACCACTTTGATCTTTCCCTTTGCAACAACTTTTCTTTTACTCTCCTAGGGCTTTTTCCAGTTCAGCCTCACTCTGCTTCTTCCGACTCCTTGTAGCTCTCCCTCTTGTAGGAGGAGTCACTACAGGGATAGAAGAGGCAGCCTTTCTCTTCTTGTTTGCCATAGCAGTACCAGGAATTTTAACTTCTGAACTCTTTTTTCTTTTTGGATTGTAACTGTCTGACACTTTTTCCAATATGTCTTCGAGGGATTCCTACACAGATGGAACAGGTTCTTAGAACATCTTCCTTACCCTAACAAACCCCTCAGCAGCTTCTACAGACCCACTACCCTCTTTTTCTCTCAAACTTTCTTCCTATCCAGTAGATTCTGCACTCCACACTACCATAGCTCATGTTCAGTCAAACCAACATGAGTAGCTGAACATTCAACCACACCTTCCTTTCCATTCCCCTCACATCACCTTGAGCATTGTCACTCTCTTTTTCTTTTCTTTTTTATTTTTATCACCAATTTTCACAGACTCAGTCGTCTCAGCCCCAGTTACAGTTCCTACTAGAACAAAACTATTTTCCAGATTTGCAGCAACCTTAGAGATTATTTCAGAAGTAATATTAGGACTAGATGTTATCTATATTGTTTTAGAAAAAATGATTTCTTCCCCCTCAGTAGAAGACTTAAATGAGTCGTCAGATTTTTGGGTTCTTATGTCTGGCTTACTTTCAATTGTTCATCTAACTTCTTGGATAATTCAGTCTCTGCCACTATTTTACGAGCAGTATCCTTAACTCTTCCTTTTTTGGGTATAGTGGTGGTTGAAGGTGTGGGTGTGGATTCTTTAGATGGTGATGAGGGTTTTCTAGAGAGGTTAGCCATTGATGATGGTAGAGGGAATGTGTGTGAGATTAGTAGATGAGATAAGATTGAGAGAGGTATTTGGCGGTTGTAAATTAGAAGTGAAGAAACGACTAAGGCCAAATCAATTTAAAGAGGGAAAATTTGATTGGATAATGGAAACTTTTTCAGAAGCTTAGAAGTCAAATTAAATTGGGAGTCACATTGAAAAGATGTTGAGGACTCTCCCTAGAATCTAGGCACTTATTGCGTTTTGGGACTCTCTTTGGGTGAAACTGGTTCATTTCTTAATGGATAAACTTAAGGAGGTTAGGATTAGATGATACTCTTCTTTTGATCATAATCAGTTATAATTATTTCAAAATATGCAGAGTGGAGAGTACGTACCATGTAATCTTGATGAAACATGTTCTTCATTGATAAATCTCTTGTGTAAGTGTGAATTTTCCAAGAAAATAAAGATAATATCGTTAGAGATTAATGAGATATTTTAGCACATTGCACAAGAGTATACTAGTGAATGTATTAGACTGAGCAAAATCTATTCTAATTATGTACAAAATTCACTAATAGTCTAGCCAATTTTGAGTTAGAACGGGTTCCTTTTAGGTGATCTTAATCATCCCTAATTCTAACATGTTCCTTTCAAAGTGATCTCTACTTAGAGCTTTTGTGAAGATGTCAGCTATTTGCTTCTCAGTAGCACAAAATTCCACAGTGATCAAGCATTTTTAATAGTTGTCCCTCAAAAAGTGATGCCTAACATCTATGTGCTTAGTTGTTTTGTGATGAATCGAGTTCTTGGTCATACTAATTGCACTAGTGTTATCACAAAGATGGGGATACAACCTATATCAATTCCAAAGTCCATCAATTGTTGTTTGATCCACAAAAATTGAGCACAAATGAGGCAACGACAACTTACTCAGCTTTAGCAATAGACAAGGCAACAAAATTTTACTTTTTAGTGGCACAAGACATGATCCAAGAAAGTGTGACATAATTGAGGTGCTCATTCTATCCACAAGAAAACCTGTATAATCAGCATCAGCATATCCTACTAAGTTGAAATACTACCTTTTGGATACCATAGATAGAGGCCAGTTGTGCCTTTTAGGTATCTCAAGTTCCTCTTGACAACAGTCAAGTGAGATTCCTTTGGATTTGCTTGAAATCTAGCACTAAGGCCTACATTGAAAACAATGTTAGGTCTACTGGTAGTGAGATATAAGAAAGAGCCGATCATTCTCAAATACAACTTCTGATCAACAGATGAACCAGGTTCATCTATATCCAACTTTGAGGGTGTTGATATAGGTGTGACAATTTCTTTGGAATCTTCCATTTTAAACCTTTTAAATAACTCTTTCATGTACTTTTGCTGATGGATCATATTTCCATTTGAATTTTATTTAATTTGTAAGCCTAAAAGAAATTAAGCTCACCCATCATGCGCATTTCAAATTCACTCCCCAATAGATTAACAAATTCTTTACTTAACTTATCAGTAATTCTTTTTTTTTTTGGTGAAGAATTTTTTTTATTAATCTCCACAAACAAGTACAGTATTCTTAGTTTCTTACAATCTTTCTCTCCTAATTGTTACCTTCTAAATTCATATTCTATTCTTCATATTTAACTTTACATCTGTTTCATATCTATATTATGTAAACAATGGACACTCTCTAAGTCAAGCTAAGTTTGTTGCTCAGCCACTCCCTTTCTTTGTTACCCTGCTTCATGTTAATGAATATGTTTCTACGCATTTTGCACTCTTGTTGTATCTGTTCTATCACCATTTCAGGTCGTGGTAATTTGGATTCCCAATATTCCAGGTTCCTTGCTTTCAAGATGTGATAGACCACTGCTACCATAGTTGAAATAAAAAAAGCCCTGCAGCTTCTACCCTTGGTGGTCCTTGTTAATCTCCTCCATATCCCATTTATGTCCATCTGCTGCACTCCACTTCCTGTCCAGTTAAGTATACTTTGTAGGCACCTTTGGGAGAATGCATATTCAAAGTACAGATGTTCTATGGTCTCTATGTTAGCACCACACTTACACATTTATCATCTTGACTTATTCCCAGTCTGCATAGCCTCTCTTTTGTGAGTAATCTTTTATGCAACACTAACCAGCAGATGAAACTATGTTTTTCCATATTTCCCCTGCTCCACACCCATCTCCACCAAGGCCAGTCCTCTTGTTCTCCCATTCTCCATTTTTAGCCAGCATTCACTATGTATTTACCTTGTGTTTTATAGCCAATCATTTATCACAAAACTAGTGGAAAATGTATCTCTTATCTTGCAGACCTTTTTCCTATACCAATAGCAATCCAGTGGGGGGCTATATTGCACCAACCAGCACCCTTTGACTAGATACTATTGATCCATTTGACCCACAAATTATCGGCTTTTGGAGCAATGTTCCAAACATATTTTGCTATTGCAGCTTTATTCCACTTCTCGCACTCTGTGATTTCCAATTCTCCTTCTCTCTTTGGCCTGCATACCAGGTCCTAGGCCACAAGAGGGGCTCTATTTGTGACTATTTTACCATCCCATAGAAAATTTCTACATATTGCAGAGATTCCTTTGAGCACTGACTTTGGTAAGATGATAATGGCAGACCGGTAGCTGTGTATATGAAGTAGAACTGAATAAGCATCACTCTCCCAGCATAGGAGGGATGTCTGGTACCCCAGCTCCTTACTCGTGATGTTAGTCCCTCACTCAAAATTTCACAATCCATTTTTGATAGTTATCAAGCAGATATTGGGACTCCAAGGTATCTAAAAGGCAGGGTGCCTTTTGCATAGCTAGTCATCTCCAGTAAGTCTGCCTCACATTGGGGTTTCATGCTCATACTGAATTTGCTTGACTTTGCTGCATTTGTACTAAATCCTGAAGTATTATAAATGTCTTCAATACTCTCAGCATAAGGAGGACAAACTGGAATTCCCCTCTGCTAAATAATAGGACATCATCTACAAAACATAGATGATTCATCCTAAGATGTTTACATTTTGCATGAAATCCAAACTCCTGATGATTTGCCACCTGATTCATTATTCTTGTAAAGTATTCCATGTACATGACAAATAGAAGAGGAGAGATGGGGTCCCCTTATCACAACCCTCTTCTACATATTATATTTCCCTATAGCACCCCATTCATCGCAATACAGTACTTAGCAGTTGTGATACAAGTCATAGTCCATCAGATGAAATGGTGTGGAAAATCCAGTGCATGCAACATCTCTTCCACAAACTCCCATTCAATAGTGTCATATGATTTTTTCAAGTCTATCTTTATCAGGCAGTTGTTGGTAGTATGTTTTCTATTGTACAGTCTAACCAAGTCCTGGCAAATAAGCGCATTCTGGGCAACAGATCTTCCTGCTACAAATGCACTCTGATTAACAGAAATGATCTCTGGCAGCACCTTCTTCATTTTGTTGGAAAACATTTTGGAAATTATCTTGTATATTGTGTTACAGCATGCTATGGGTCTCCTACAGTTTCAGCATGATCCTTCTTAGGCACCAGAGTGAGTACAGTTTCATTCCATACCTTCAAAAGTTTCCGAGTTCTGAAGAATTCCATCACCCCAGCTAATAGGTCATCATTAATGCATCCCAATAGTCTTTAATGAATTGACCGCTATAGCCATCTGGACCTGGGGCTTTCTCACCTTCTGTCTCCCATAGGGTTATTTTCATCTCTTGTTCAGTGAACTCTTCTACGAGCATCTTCCTATGCTCCCCTGAGACCACTGAGCCTTCCTTCACAGTTGAGCTACAAACTTTGGTCCTGTTAGTGCTTGAGGATCCTAACAAAGATGTGTAGAACTCTACAAAGCTTTGCGCTATCCCTGGTAAGTCAGTAATGATCTCTCCATTGTGCTCCTGATTGTGAAAATCATGTTGGTATTTCTTCTTGCTTTGAGAATACTATGAAAGAACTTTGTGTTCAAATCTCCATAGTTTAGCCATTGGATCATGCATTTCTATATGAAGTATTGGTCTCTGGCTAGCTTCCATTTTTGGTACTCTTCTATTAATCTTCTTTCATACTCTATTAGCTGTAGGTTCATAGGGTCCTTATGCCATTTACTTTGACATTCATCCAGCTCCTTCTTGACCTTTTCTGTGTTGATTTCCACATCACTGAAGTTTGGTTTGTTTATTCCCCTAAGAGTGGATTTAAGCATGTTCAACTTTTCTACCAAGCCAAACATTTTGTACCAGCTATACTTTTTTCCCAGCTATGTTTAATTGCCTGCTAGAAGTTTGGTGTCTGACTCCACATGTTGAAGTATTTAAATCTGCATTGGTTTGGTTGCTGCCCATTTTCCCAGTTTATTATTACTGGACAATGATCCATTAGCCCTTCATTTCCAAAGTGTGCTTCAGAACTTGGTATAGTGGTAATCCAGTCACTATTGACTAGGACTCTGTCAATTGTGCTGTAAACCCTGCTGCTATCTCCGTGCTTGTTATTTCATGTGTAGAATGCCCCTGATAATCTCAGATCCTTTAAAGAACAAACTTGAATACAATGCTTAAAGTCTCTTATTTCTAACAATTAAACAGGACTGCGAATTCTCTCATCTCTGTTGAGAACATAGTCGAAATCTCCCTTTACTACCCATGCCCCTTGTATTGTACCATACATCCCCATAAGTTGTTGCCATAGTTCCCTTCTTAGAGCCTGGTCATTGAACCCATACACTAGTGTCACCTGAAACATAAGTTTAGTCCCTCTATGTATCACCTCACAATGGATCATTTGTGAGGCCATTTCTTTTATATTAACATCAAATATTCGTGGCTTCCAGTGTAACCAAATCTTACCACCAGGGTGATGGTTAAGATTTGTGGTGAAAGACCAACCATCACATAGGTTAAAGGCTGTTACCTGAGCTTTGTGCCTTTTATCCTTTGTTTTCAGGAGTCCAAATAGACCAACTTTACAGTTGTGCATAAACAGATTCATTTCTTTCTGTTTTGCATGTATATTAAGACCTTTGGTGCTAAGCCTGAGTTGGTAGCATTTTCCTCTTGCTTCAATTTCTCTCATTTTCCTCCCTCTCTAGGCTTCCCTTCTATGTTGTTTTTCATTGCTGCACTACTTACCTCTCCTAGAGATGCAAAAAGATTGCTTGTAGCAACAACAACCTCTTTGTACTGCATATGTTGTCTAGGTCTTGTAGGGCTATACTGCACTTCCTTCAATTTGTCTCCATCTATCTTACTTTCCCCAGCTGTTGCCTTGTCTTTCTATATGTTATTCTCCTGCGCTTTTTGAGTATATTCTGGTTTTTTATTCAGCTTTCTACATTGTTGCTTCTCATGCCCAAGATCTTACAATGTTCGCAAAGTATATATTTCCATTCATACTCCACTCTCTGTTTGATTACCTGCCCTGTTTCACTTTCAAACATGATTATGTCTGGGTATGTTTGGTTCAATTGGATCTCAACCAGTACCCTAGCATACATCAACCTCTCTTTCATTGTGGTTGCTGCATCAGCATTCACTAGTTTTCCAACCAATCCTGCTATTTTTGTTAGTGCTACTTGCCCCCAATACTTCAGATCCAATCCTATTAATTTATTCCAGATAGGTACCTTTTCAATTGTGATCTAGTTCATCTCCTCTTTTGGTCTCCACGGCTTTACAATCACAGGTTTCCTGTCAAAAGTCTGAACCCCATCTTCAACTACTTTAATACGACTCTCCACGTTATGAAATCTAACAAGGAAAACCCCTTTGGTAGTTTGTGCAATTTTGTCTATCCCCAAAGCTCCCCATATGCGTTTAATGTACATTTCTATGATAGTTAGGGGAGATTCAATCCCAACACATAGCATACTACAGCTGATTGCCAATATTCTATATCCTACTTAATATCTTCCATGGTGATTTTTATATTAGTAGCTTGTTTTCTGCTACTACTAAGTCAAAACCCTCCCTCAATTATGATTTCCCAATTATATTACTCCATGATTTTGGGCTAGGGTCAGTTTTTTGGATTGTACCTTTCTCAGTTGCAGATTTCTCCTCCGCATCGACTCGATCTGCCCAAGATGCCCTGTTTGTATTCTGTTCGCCAGTATTTGCAATTGGTGTACCAGTAGTTGCAATTGGTGTACCAATTGCCCTGCTAGGTGCCGTTGGAGTTACCATCAGCTGCGGTATCTACTTCAACTCCAGTGGAACTACTCCTTGGATTACATTCACACTCTTCGTTCTCTTAGCATCCTCTAATTGGGGAATCCCCCTTCTCCCTATGTTTATCACCGGTAGGTTGCTGTTTGTTCCTTGCCCTCTCCCTCCAGTCTTTGATTTCCTTGCCATCCAGCCTTAGCTGAGAGGAGCTCTCATTCTAGAGAGAGAAAGTTTTTGAAAAAAAATTGTTCTTATCAGTAGTTGCTCAGATTATTATATCATCAACATATATCTAAACTACCAAGATATCTTAACCTATTTCTTTCCAGAACAAGGTATTGTCAATTTTATCTCTCTTGTAGCCATGCTCAAGCAAGAATTTGAATAATCTTTCATACCATGCATGTGGAGCATGCTTGTGCCCATAAAGTGCCTTGTCAAGCTTGTACACATGATCAGGACATTCCTTACTTTCAATGCCCGGAGGTTGCTTGACAAACATTTCTTCTTTTAGATAGCCATTGAGGAAGGCACTCTTGACATCCATCTGATAGAGAGTGAATTCCATGTAAGCAGCAAAGGCTATGAGAAGTCTGATTGCTTCCAATCTTGCAACTGGAGCAAAAGTCTCATCATAGTCTATGCCCTCCTCTTGACTATATCCTTGACCCACGACCTTTCCTTGTTCTTTGTAACTGTTCCATCTTTGTCAAGTTTGTTTCTGAAGATCTATTTTGTTCCAATTACTGATTTGTCTTTGGGTCTTGGAACCAGATTCCAAATTTGGCTTCTCTCAAATTGGTTGAGTTCAACTTGCATTGCATTCACCCAATATGCATCTGGCAAAGCTTCAGTAATATTTTTAGGTTCAATAAGAGATAAGGATGCATCAAAATTACAAAGATTCTTCAAAGAAGATCTGGTTTTGATTCTAGAGATTGGATAAATGATTATGTTCTCAATGAGATGAGAACTTTGATACTTGTAAGGTTTCACAACCATCTGATTTCCCCTAGATATTCCTTCAATGTTTTGTTGCTGAGGAACATGTTCATGGATAGGTTCCCTCGAGGTTTGAGGATTAGTTCCTCTTTGTTCAGTTCCCCCTGTCAGGTTGCCCTGGGTGGAAGGACCTGTTCCATTACCTGATCCTTTCTCTGGTTCAGCTTCAGGGTGGGTTGTGGTTTCATTTGAGTCTCTCACTAGCCCAATTGCTTCATCATCATGTTCCTGCCTCTTAGAAAGAATGTTAGTTTCATCAAAAACCACATGCAATTTCTTTTACACACATAATTCTTTTGTTATAAATCTTATAAGCTTTACTATGTGAAGAATATCCCAAGAATACTCCCTCATCACTTCTGGGATCAAGCTTACCTAGGGAGTCTTTATCATTATTGTTAATAAAGCACTTGCATCCAATTACACTAAGATGGGATATATTTAGTTTTCTCCCTTTAAGTAACTTATAGGGAGTCTTCTCAGCAATAGGTCTAGTCATGTACCTATTTATAATGTAGTATGTAGTGTTCACAGCTTCTGCCCATAAGCTTTGGGGCAGTTTACTAGAAAGAAGCATAGTGCTAGCCATTTCTTCCAATGTCCTATTCTTTCTTTTAATTACTCTATTTTGTTGTGAGTTCTAGGAGCAGGAAAATTATGATTTATGCCATGCTCATCACAAAATTCAGCAAATTTAGCATTCTCAAATTCAGTACCATGATCAGACCTAATTGATGCAAGTTGATTACCTAGTCGTTTATGAGTTTTTCTAACAAAAGAAGTGAACATGTCAAATGCTTTATCTTTAGATGTTAAAAATAATGTCCAAGTAAACCTAGAGTAATGATCAACAAGCACCATAACATATCTCTTACCACCTTTGCTCAATGTTCTCATTGGTCCACACAGATCCATATGGACCAGTTCCATCGTCCTGGTAGTGCTAACCATTTTCTTACTTTTGAAAGAGGATCTTACCTACTTCCCCCTTACATAGGACTCACAAACTTTATCTTCCTTGAACTTAATGTTAGGCAGCCCTATCACCAAGTCCTTGGAGACTAGTTTCTTGAGTTGGCTTAGACTGGCATGTCCAAGTTTTTTGTGCCAAACGAAGGGATCATTATCCAACACACGTAAGCAAGTGAGTTCATTATCTAAAAGTGTGGACAGATCCATAACGTATATGTTGTTCACTCTTTTTCCCTGCAAAACTATCTTGTTAGTAGTAAGATTAGTCGCAAAGCATTTTGTAGAGGTGAATGCTAACATATTACCTCTATCATACAATTGTGATACACTTATTAGACTGTATTTCAGTTCATCTTTCATGTAGACATTCTCAATAGAGTGAGAATCAGTCTTACCTACCTTTCCAACCCCAATGATATCTCATTTCTTCCCATTTCTAAAGGAGACATTACCTCCTTTGAGGTTCTCAAGTAAAAGGAATTGGTTCTTGCTTACTATCATATGCTTTGAACAGCCACTATCCATGTACCATATTTGGCTGCTTCCCTTCACTTGGACCTGGAAAAAGAAAATCAGGGGTTAGTCTTAGGAACCCAAACTAGTTTGGGTGCCTTTCTATTGGCAAATGGATGAATCAAGTTCTTTTTAGTCCAACTTGGTAGCCTATTCTTCCCTTGAACAAATTCTTTGTTCTTTTGACTTGCCTTTTCTTTTGCAATGCATTCACTTTTATAGTGACCAGTTTACCACAATGTGTGCAGTTCTCAAAAAGTGTGGGGTACTTGCTTTTGGGATCCCACATAGGTGTAGGGTTCCCAAAGCCAAGTCCTCTTCTGTTGCTACTATTGTGTTCGTGTAGCCATGGAAGTGCATCAGATGACCTGTTCCATTTACAAGTTCTGTCCAGCTCATGCTTGACCTTGCTTAGATCATCCTTTAGGATTCTTACCTGTCCATCTCTTTTGTACAACTCATCTTTCATTTTCTTCTGAAGTGTCTTCTTGCCTGTTCTAATTTCTAATTAAAATCTTCCGATCAAAGTTCTAAGACAGTTGTGTCATGTTTATGAACCTAGTTCTTCAACACAATATTTTCACTTCCAGTTTCACTATCCCTAAGTTCCAGGTTTTTGCACTTAGCTTTTAAAATCACACATTCTTCTGACAGTTGTTCCTTTTCATTATTTACATCCTTAGATTCATCAATTAGCTCTAGTAACAACTCAAATAACCTTTCTTCAGACAAAAAATTAATTTTGTCTTTAAGATGAAAGACACTTACCTCAATTTTTTATTAGATTCTCCAATGGCCAAAAGTGCTCGTTCATTATCATCATCATCATCATCTGAGCTTTCTCCCCAAGAAGCAATCATACCCTTGGTTGATCCTTTATTGCTTTTCTTGGGTTGAACCTGTTCCTTCATTCAATTCATTCTTTCTTCCATTCAATTTCCCACAAAGGACAGCCCTTGATGTGGTTATCAGTCTTTCCATACTTGTAACATCCATCATTGGTTTTCTTCTCAGGCGCATTTGACTTGTTGTAGCTTCCATTTTTTGAAGAACCATTTCCTCTCCTCAAGTACTTCTTGAAGTCTTTGGTGATCATAGCCATTTCATCATCTTCCAGATCAGAACCTTCAGTGATTCTGAGTTACCAGCTCATTTCCTTCTTAGGTACATCCTTCTTCATGGGTTGTCTCCAAAGTTCACAAGCAGTGAGATTTTCAATCAATTCATCTAGTGGGAGAGTGGAAATATTCTTCGATTCCTGGATGGCAGTGATCTTGATCTCCCAAGTGATAGGCAAAACGCTAGTCAATACATTCTCGACTCTTTCTTCTTAAAGAATAATCCTTCCAAGAGATTTTAGCTCATTTGTAAGTATAGTAAACCTTGTGTACATCTCTTGAATTTCTCAATCTGTCATAGCAAAGCTCTCATACTGAGAGTACAGTAGAGTTCCTCTATATCTCTTCACCTGAGTAGTTCCTTCGTGAGCCACTTGCAGTGTATCCCAAATTTGGTTACCAGTGTCACATCATTTGATTCTGCTGTACTCATCTGGACCAAGTCCACAAATAACCCATTTCTTGGCTTTAGCATTTTTCTCCCACTTCTTCAAGTCTTCAACAGTGCAGTCTGCTATTGTCTTTGGCACATCTACTCCTTCAGCATTTTTCTTTAAGGTAGCCAGTGGACCATCAGTGACAATGTTCCATAGCTCATAGTCCTCTCCTTGAATGTGATGTCACATCTTGTTTGTCCATCAAGAGTATACTGGCCATTAAAGATGGTGGCCTTGCAATGGATTGCCCTTCCCAGTTTCTAGGTGGTGCACTCATCTTGATCTTCTCCTAAGGTGTTAGCCTCGTCAAGGATAACCCGCTCAAATACCAAGTTATGTTTTATACTTCAATGCCACACAAGAGGAGCGTGATTTGCGTGGTGTCCAATTTTTGCGTGTACAGATTATAGAAGGACCTGGTTCTTCTATGTGTTCCTTATATTAGTATTGCGGATTAATAAATGCGGAAAGTAAAGAACACAAGAATTTTTCGTGGAAAACACCCAGCTCAAAAGGTAAAAAACCATCACCTACTACTCAGTAGGATTTTTCCCAATACTTCAATAAATCACTGAGCCAAAACAACATTTATAAAACTCTTTGTAAACCTAAGGATTACCTCTAATCCCTTTGTGGCAACCAGCCTCAACTTGTTGCGACGGTTTCAAGCTAACTCTAACTTGAATACAACACTCAGAGTACCTAGTACAAATGTTTCTATGTAAAACTGAAAGGTACAACTTGAAAGACATATACTACAGTGAAACTAGAATAAAAGACAAATACTTGGAACCGCTTCTTCTATCTGGTTCATGTAGCTTCAGATTTGCAGTCTTGACTCACACACAAACTGTTTGAAAAATGCCTTGCTATTTTGCTCTCAACTCGCGTTTAACTTCAGCGTTTGTGCATCCCCATATTTTTTAATGAGATATATAGAATTAGTAAAATAGGAAATAATTGGAGTTCCAATGTTATGCTCTTTCTCGGTGGAAGAGTTCTAGTTATCTTTAACTTCTAACTCCTCCCTTATCTTGGATAGAGTTTTCTTCGAGTAAGGAGTCCTTCTCCGCAATAGTAATATAAGGAACACATAAGGAACATATAACAACTTAAGCTTATCTCCTTCACGTGCATCCCTTGTGCTCGAATCTGCCCATATCTGTGTACACTGTGTGTGGACCTGATTCTTGCTTGAGTTCCTTTATCAATCATCAAAACAAATTTCACTTAGGCCAACATGTATCTTATTGTTCGACATGAGTTTCGGTCATACATTAAAGGGTACGTATAGGAATTGGATGGGGGAACAGGTGTTTCATGGCTGGAATTGGGACTCGTGTTCTAATAGAGAACATACAAAGGCGCTTTTTGTACATTCGAATATGAAATTCAGAAGGCTTCCTTCTTTTGTCCTATGTCTCTGTCATTTCCAATTCCTTCAATCATATTAACGCAAACGGGAAAAATAGGGCAGGAGCTGTGGGGCCGAGGGTGTGTCAAGTGATATGCTTATGATACGTCATCTACGATATGGGGCCAAAAGAAAAGAATTAGCCGTCATTTACTGGTCCGCAATTGTTTTTGTCGCATAATGCCACCTAAATGATTAGATCCACATGGCACCATCTTCCCTGCAATGCAAGTTTAAAATGGTAAACTGGCATGGAAGTGTGCTTGATTGGTTAATGTATAGTCAGTAGTAATAATTATGGATCTGTTGATATTTTTCTGAATTAACGTTAATTATTTATATGCATTAGTTCTGCATTAAATTTAATACCTTTTTTAATTATATATAAGCTCTAAAGTCCGTAAAGTTGGAAGGAAATTTAATACTATTACTTTAGAACACATGTTCAAATAGGCATTCTTTTTTCTTGAATTAACTTATATAAATTCTTGGCTTGTGACTGGTTATTAAAAAAGTTATCCATCGCCTTGACACAAGAGGCACTAGTATGGGATCTACATATTAGTACGTTTTCTGAACTCTACCTCGATTTTTTTATATCTAAGAAGAGTCCATATTTTCTTATGGTACAGTGATACTGAACAAGCGTATTGCATTATAATATACACAATCCTTGTTAATTAATTGGATGAATACATATGCGCTCCCTAAACTTGTCAATTTATTTTCTTCATTTTGATACCAAAAATAAGGGTAGTAGCTATTGAGCACTTAAAGTGGACAAATTGTGTCATTTAGACCCACACGGCTGACATGACACACAGTGTGTAATGCACCACTTGTGAGCCCAAGTGAGAAGAATTATTTATCTTTTTTCGTTTTCTTCAACCTCCGTCTTCTTCCTCTTAGCCGCCACCGTCTCCATCTCCATAACCGCTGCTTCATCGCTTCCAGCACCGTGTAAATACTTTAAATCAATATGTATGAATATTAGATCATCTTTTTAATTGTCCTTGCTTTGTCAATTGCTGCCAAATTGTGATCCTGGATTTCTGGTCTTAATCATTCTGCGCTTTCTTTCCCTTAACTACTTTCTTGTCGGGACTCAGAAATGTCAAAGATGTTTGGTTCTCTATGTTGGATTTTGTTGTTTAACAACAAAAGAAGTGTGAATGAAAAATGGTGGGAAAAGAAATGGAGGGAAGTGAAATTTTAAATGAGTTCACTAACGCACTTTGTCCCTCATTGGTAGAAGGAAAGAAAATCTTTGTTTATATAAAGAGAAGCTCATCTTTTAGCTCTTAAAGAGCTAAGAAGAAGGCAAGCCTCGCGCCGTCGCCGTCGTCGTCGCTCGGCTTCGGCTTCGTCAAAGAATTGATTGATTAATCTTTTTGGACAAAATTCTTTTCAAATACTTAATTAATTAATTAAATTAATTAAAGAAAATTCAATCCGAAATAACCCATGACCCGCGACCCGCGACCCGGTCCGATCCCGCCCGTTTTTCTTTCCCGGATTATTTTAAATCCGTTTTATATTTCCCGCAATATATTGAACAGCCATGGCTGTTCTGAAACAGTGTCACACCTGTTCCAACAGCTATGGCTATTCTGAAAGGTTGCAAACCTCTTCAGAAACAGAACCAAGTTAGATATAAATATACCTTCAAATCCCAGAATATTTACTTACGAAATTTTCTGATTCTTCTTCTTCTTCTGCACAAAATATTCCAGTGTGTTTTACGACCATCCAGTGGTTCGCCGATCACCAGAGTTTTAGGTACCGATACACTGGTGAGTTAAATCATTCTATCGTGGGAGGATATATTCCAGAACCTCGGGTACTTGAGGGGAATAATTTCCTTAAGGACACACTGTGTATTCAGTGGGCTCAATTTGTTCCTACAACGTTTTCAGAATTTATTTTGAAGAAGTTTACTGTTTTCGGAATTTCATTTCTATTAACTTTCTATTTCTGTTTTCAGAAAGTTTATTATTTAATCTATTTCCAGCAATACAGATAGATAACACTCTACTCCCCTATCAGCCATGTCAAATATCAAGCATGTCAATCACAAGTTATTTCTGTGGGAATTTGAGAGTGAAATTTGAAGTATATTTCTGACAAAAGACTTTCCTCAGATGCCCATCACAAATAATGCATTAAAGTTGCATCTATTAGCTATAACTCCATCCTTCACCATTCATGTATAAGATCTCAATGATTAAAAAAAAATTCACTTTTTCTGCTTTCCTTTTGTTGCAAGGGTTAACAAGGCACTCTCATTGCTAATTTTCTGCTAAAAGTTGTGATTTTTCAGGACAACAAAGATTTCTCTTTTCGAGGGGGGGGGGGGGATAGTTGATTTGATAAAGTATATGAACAAATTGTTCTAACTAGTCCAGTGCTGTGATTGTAAATAATTCAAAAATAAATAAATTCTTTGGCTTTGAAGGATGAACCCTACCCTGAATCCCCAAAAATGACGGATTAACTATGCTGTTTCCAAAACATGCGAACTACAGATTCAGAATGTCAATGTCCAAAAGTAGAATATGCAGTACCACATCCTCTCTCTTTACCTTTAGCAAATTCTCTTGAGAGTAAACAACGGAAAATATGAAACAGAAAATAATAGATGTGAATTCAGTTCTCATTAATCCTTTTCCCTTTATCAAAAAACAGACTAAACTATGGAAGTGATTTATTTACGAACCCTCCATACCTTCCCAGCATCAACACAACGCTAATAAAGAAAACTAGTACTAATAGGTTAGTAACGACCCTGATCACGCCCAACTATGCCTTATAAAAAGGATTAAGCGGTCGTTGCAAATATAATCCGGTTTACAAGTCCGGAGTCGAATCCCACAAAGAACTAAGGCTTAGCTACAACTGTTCAATATTGCTAACAAGACAAGCTCGAACAATTCCTATGTTATAAATATTGAGATTCTTTAATCTAATTAACTAACAAATTAAAATAGTAAATTACCTACTAAAGATACTAAGGGTTAGAGACAAGATTAAGGAGGTCTAGATTTATGATTTCCCCTATTGACGGAATCCTTCCCGCTACGTTTTCTATAAATTCGCCTAAGTATTCTCTACCAATCATGAGCGCTCTGACTGTCGTAACTATCTCCCGAGTAATTACCACAATTGACTAGACATACTCTCCCGAATTACGCTAGCTGGCATTGAGTACGGCTCACTCGGATCACACCCAAGGTTTCATTATCCCTAATCCCACATTTAAACCCTCCATATTAATCCCTCATATACGTTAGGAGTGATGTTGTTCAACAACTACCTAAATATGCACTCTCTCCCGTGTAATACACACTAAATAGGCACAGTCGATTGAGAGCTCTTCAACCAACCACAATAATAACGTAGTTGAACAAACAGAGAAAATATTACAGCAAATCTATATTAACGTAACTGGAAAATCATCCTCCAATAGGTTTCATCATAACCCTAGATAGCAAATTAGCTATTCATAATAGTATGCATAAATACAATACTAGAATTCATAACCAATAATGGAAATAGGAAGAAGCAAGTGAAAAACTCGTAGATAAATTCTCCGCCTTGATCCTAGTGTGTTCTTGCCTCCTTAGGTCGAATCCCCTCTCAAATCTGTCGAATCTCGATCTCTCCTTCTCGGTCTCTCTAAAATCCCCCAAAAGTGACGTTTTTAGGTCTATTTATATGTTTATGACAAGACCTAAACGTGTAGGTCAACTCCTAGTCAAGCCAGGAAACAATTAAAACCTTCAAAACTCGGACTGGACCTGGCTTTAAGCTGGCCTCGTCTGGATAACGCCAGCCTAGGCCTGGCTTTAAGCTGGCCTCGCCTGGTTAAAGCCTGGTTAGGTCTGGCTTTAAGCTGGCCTCACCTGGATAAAGCTTGGTTAGGCCTGGCTTTAAGCTGGCCTCACCTGGATAAAGCCTGGCTGAGCTGGCTTTTGCCCGACTTCTCCTTTTCACCGTTCTCGAGCGCACTTTCGACATTTAAGCATCCCTTTAGCTCTACTTTCATCTCCAATTCACCTACACATAAAATAGACTCTATTACGCGCAAATAAAGTGTAATTTATTATTAAAGCATGTATAATGCAAGGCAAATAATGTACTCTATGGAATTATAGCCACACATCAATACCCCACACTTAAACATTGCTCGTCCTCGAGCAATCATGCTACACTTATGGGCACGAACTTTTTAAACAATTCTCCTAACTCATCACACCAAGAATCTTTAAAATAGACTAAGCACAAGGGCGTAACATCTCCACCTCAAGATTTGACTCGCAAGTACCATTCATTATTCACCACTCACTCACTTACTCTAATCATAGAGGTCAATGACATTACCTTTCCTTCATGAATCAAGTGCCCTCACAAAACAAAAGAGAGTAGTTCCACACAATAAAATTTAAAAACAATTAGGAACACAAGATAGAAAGAATTCACTCACTCTCAGAAATAACATTCATATGCCACAAAAGATGCACCATAGGCTTGCCCGTAGTGTACTACTCTACTAATCGAGCTCATTCAGTCTAGGATCAAGTAGAACTTTAATTGGTTGTAATGTAGGCTACGGGTCGGGTAGGATACATTTGGATATAAGAGTGACTACACCTCCCAAAGCACTTTAATACATATACTTTAACATTCAAGCTCATACTTATGACAAACCAAAACTCCACCTTCACATCAATATATATTACCCCATAATTCTTTAAGCACAATTACATAAAAAGCCACCACTTAGCAAGGAATTTTTTTCCCCACAACAGTACAACTATTTTTTCTTTCTTTTCATTTTCTTTTCCAATTCAAGTGGCTCATACTTTTTCAAAACAGTGCACATTTCTCCTTATCTCCTTAGTTCCACTCAAAAGCCAAACCAACCACCCCATACTTTAACTTTTACAAAGTTCATAACAATTCAGGTGCTCATGAGAGGTTAAAAGGTTCAAATAGATGGTTACTTCAAACAAATGGGTAAGGTTTGTAGTGTGATTGCCAAAGAAATAGGATTACAGGCTCAAAGGGGTTAACTATGTTGCATAACAATTAGGCGGGTAATATACATATCTGGCTCAATAAAGAAACGCCTATATCACTTCAAAGACTGAACAAAACTACTATTTCGCTTTGCACACACGAGGCAAGTTCTAGACATCAAATGCAATATAATGCATAGAATAACACAAAACCTTAACACACATGGCACATAATTCATTCAGGATTGGTTCATCAAGACACTCTAGTCAAAGCAGTTAAGCAAATTTATGATCATACGATTTAAGGTACTTATACAAGAGTCAAAAACTGAGCCTAAGCGTCACAACCAAAGTACTCACTATTCTCAAGGTATAACAAAGTCAAGAGATATCGTTGCAATTTAATTCATCTCACACTAGCTCCTACTCCTAAAAAATTAAAACTAACTTGTGACGACCCAAAGGGTCATCACCTGTTTTCTTACCCATTCTGTACTTCTGAGGCCTTGAAAACCTCATTTAGGGTTGCCTCGATTTGTGTGCACAGTCCGAGCCGTAGCCGGAAAGCTTAAATATGAATTCTGTGTGAAATATACTAAATTTTGATATTAACATGAATAAATTTGACTTCGGTCAACATTTTAGGTAAACGGACCCGGACTCGTGATTTGACGGTCCCGGTGGGTCCGTAGGAAAATATGGGACTTGGGCATATACCCGGAATCGAATTCCGAGGTCCCAAGCCCAGGAAAGGAATTTTTGTGTGAAATTTGTTTTCTGGAAATGATTAAGGAAAATGAAAAGGAAATTTGATTAAAAGACTATGGTATCGGGCTTGTATTTTGGTTCCGACTCCCGGTACAAGTCTTATATATTATTTGTGCACTTTCCGTAAAGTTTGATTGAAAACGGACGTCGTTTGACGTATTTCGGACTTAAAATGGGAATTTGATGTTCTATGAAAAATCTGGAAGAAATCATGAGCTTTGAGGCTTGATTCGATGTATATGATGTTATTTTAGCGATTTGATCGCACATATAAGTCCGTAGGATGTATTTGAGGTTGTGTATCTGTTCGGTTTGGAGCCCCGTGGGCTCGGGTGAGTTTCGAGTAGGTCCCGGGATGCCTTAGGCTTAAAATACCGGATATTGCAGGCTCTCTGAACCCTCCAGCGCGGACGCGGTCGCCTTTGTGCGGTTCGCGGTGGGTGCTGTGCGGCCGCAGTCGCCTTCGTGCGGTCCGTGGTGGGTGCTGCGTGGCCGTGATCGCTCTTGCGCGGTCCGCACAGAGGACTTCAGAGGTCCGCAAGTCCCCAGGTATGTCAGCGAGGCCGCGATCCCTTTTTGCGGGGTCCGCGCTGGGGACTTCAAAGGGTATAAATACACGGGATTTTCAGTTATTTCTCACTTTTCAAAAACCCAAAACATAAGAGGCGATTTTCCAAGCAATTCTTCTTCTTCAAAACGATTGGTAAGTGATTTCTAACTCAATTTCTTCACTTCTTAACATCTTTTAACATAATTTCAACTTCAAATCAAAGATTTTAATGGGGAAATTTGGGTATTTCAGGTAAAACCTAGTGTGAGGCCCCGTAAAATTTTTGGCTCAAAACCTAGTATCTTGTGGTGTCGACTCCGAATATGTGTAGGAATGCGTAGAAGCTCGCCGCGGTTCGGACCCTTGGAATTGATCTAAGCTTGTAAAGAAATCAAAAGAATCAATTTTTCCAGAAAATGCCATTATGCGGTCAAGAATGCGGTCGCAGATATGGTATGTAGACCGCATTCCTATCGCATAGTGAAGCTGTGGTTTGGTTAAACTTGAGGTCAAGATGCGGTCCAAAATGCGACCGCATAATTGATATGCGGACCGCATTTCTACCGCAGAGTGGAACAGAAGAGTTGTCAAAATTAATGTTGAAAATGCGGTCTATTATGCGATCGCATAACCAATATGCGGACCGCATAATCGTCGCATAAGTTCCTCAAGGATTTGTGAAGGTCAGTTCTGCGGTGCAGAATGCGACCGCATAACAGGAATGCGGACCGCATTCATGTCGCAGACCCAAACAGAATCATCACAGTTTTGGGGGCAATTCTGCGGTCCAATCTGCGGACCGCATTTCAGTTTTGCGATCGCAGCAGGTTACTCCAGTCCACCGATCGTAGCTCCCCTTCGTCATCCATCAGCTTTTTGGTGAGCCCCTTTCCTCTCCGGGCCCTGCGTGGTTCAGGCCACATTGTTTCCGGAGCTTTAGTTGATTTTGTGTAAGGTATAGCCGGAGCCTTGTTACCGACAAATACTGTATTATCCTGTTGTACTATTAGAGGCTCCGT
The DNA here is from genome assembly GCF_001879085.1 of Nicotiana attenuata. Classification (NCBI taxonomy): domain Eukaryota; kingdom Viridiplantae; phylum Streptophyta; class Magnoliopsida; order Solanales; family Solanaceae; genus Nicotiana; species Nicotiana attenuata. The sequence goes on along the minus strand of NW_017670253.1, from coordinate 782,522 downwards.
AGACAGTAGATGTGGGTTAGAAACTTGTGTAGATCCGTGTTTTCATACATTGGTAACGAGTTGGTGATTTCATTACTATTATGTAAGTACGTATGTGTTTGTTAAATTAAAAAGTGTTCTTAATTAATTATTCGGCAAATTCTTGGAATAATTGAGTAAGGAAAACGTGGGGTAACATGTGGGTTAGGAAAGGCATCCAGGTTCGCTTGGCTGGGGCTACCCGGTCGGGCGCTGGTCATGTCCCTCTAATTTGGGGCGTGACAAACTTGGTATCAGAGCCTAAGGTTTTAAGGAGTCCTAGGATGTCTCGGAGCCGTGTCTAGTAGAGCCCTACTTATCGGTGTGAAGTCGAACACATCTATAAGTGGGGGGCTGCATGGACATTTAGGAAATTTCCCACTTCCTTGTTATTCTGTATCGTGCGGTGAAGTGAAATATGAAAGTATCTATATCTAACTCGTGCGTTGTTCCGAACTTTTTCAGTAATGGCACCTAAGAAGAGAGCTAGACTCGGCACCCGAGTGAGGATATGAATCATGTACCTGATGCCGTGGGTGAGAGTGACTCCCCAGCCTTGAACCTACCTGGCCCGTCTGTCCCAAACCAGCATGTTCTTGATCCTGCAGCGGCAGAGGGTGCCACCATCCCTTCCGCCGATATTCCTGAATCTGGCACCATTCCAGCTCCTGGTCCCGAGGTTTCTGATGTGGACCTTAGGGGAGCCATCCGCATGTTGACCCAGTTAGTGGCCGCTCAGGCCTAGAGATCTCAGGATGCCCCTACATCCTCTAGCGGACAAGGAGATTCTACCAGCTGCAGAGTTAACCAGTTTTTGCGATTGGCCCCTCCAAAGTTCTCCGGCACAGACCCAAGGCCGATCCGCAGGCATTTCTTGATGAAATGTATAAGACCCTTCGAGTGATGAAAGCTTCAGAGACAGAGGGAGTTGAATTGGCATCGTATAGGTTGAGGGGAGCAGCGTATTCATGGTTCGAGATGTGGGAGGACTCCCGTGGGGAGGGAGGACCTCCGGCCAGATGGGATGAGTTTGTAGATGCGTTCATGGACCAGTTCTTGCCTGCTGAGACAATAGCAGCCCGTGTCGCGGAGTTTGAGACCCTCAAGTAGGGCAGTATGAGTGTTTGGGAGTACCACATGGAGTTCGTGAGATTGTCCAAGTATGCTCCACAGTTAGTGTCGACCATGGCAGCTAGAGTTCGGCGATTTGTTCAGGGCCTTAGCCCCTTGGTAGTAAATGGGGCTGCTACAGCGGCCTTACACTCGGATATGAACTATGGAAAGATTATGGGATTCGCTCAGGCCACAGAGGCTAGGAAGTTGAAGATTCGGGCGGAAAGGGAGAATAGCAACATGGCCCGATCAGCAGGTCACTCAGGGAGATCAGCTCAGGGGAGAGGGTCGTCAGGGCCGTCTCAGTCATATGCTCAGTCCTCAGCGAGAGCACCATCATCTCTGCACAGTTATCAGCAAAACAGCCGCATGAGACCAGGCTCAGACAGTAGGAGACCCCATCAGTCCGGTCGTTCAGGAGGGAGACCACAGCAGCAGGGGAGGGCTCCATGCCCCAAGTGTGGGAGATTTCATACAGAAACTTGCTACTTGGATATCCCGATGTGTTTCAGATGCGGGGTGAGAGGTCATATTCAGTGAGACTGTCGTGCCCCCAGTCGGGGCATGGGTAGGGGATCTGCTCAGTCGCCACATCATCTGGGCGTCCTCCATCCCCAGCAGGATATAGTACAGTTAGGGGTGGAGCTCGTGGTAGAGGTGGACCCAGTCGGTTCTATGCTTTGAGTGGTCGTCAGAGTGCAGAGGCTTCTCCAGATGTGGTTACAGGTATCTTGTCTGTTCAGGCCATTGATTGTTATGCTCTTATTGATCCGGAGTCCTCTTTGTCTTATGTCACCCCATTCATTGATTCAAGCTTTGGGATAGAACCCGAACAGCTTCATGAGCCGTTCTCTGTATCGACTCCGGTTGGTGATTCTATTACAGCCGCACGGGTTTATAGGAATTATGTTGTCACGGTATGTGGTCGCGTTACCACGGCCGATCTTATCGAGCTTGGAATGGTGGATTTTGATGTGATTATGGGGATGGACTGGCTTTATACGTGCTTTGCTAAACTTGACTGCCGAACGAGAGTCATGAGACTCGAGTTCCCTAATGAGCCGGTTATCGAGTGGAAAGGGAATGATGTGGTGCCGAAGGGCAGGTTTATTTCCTACCTTAAGGCTTCAAAGATGATTAAGAAGGGGTGTATCTATCATTTGGTCTGGGTGGCGGACACCACTTCGGAAGTGTCTACCCCCGAGTCCGTGCCAGTCGTGAATGAGTTTCTCGAAGTGTTTCCGGACGAGCTTCCAGGGATTCCGCCAGATAGGATATTGATTTCGGGATTGATGTATTTCCAGATACGCAGCCAATATCTATTCCACCATACAGAATGGCTTCAGCGGAGTTAAGGGAGTTAAAGGAGCAGCTGAAGGATTTATTAGAAAAGGGGTTCATACGGCCGAATGTGTCGCCGTGGGGTGCTCCGGTTCTCTTTGTTAGGAAGAAGGATGGGTCGCTCCGGATGTGTATTGATTATTGGCAGCTCAACAAAGTCACCATCAAGAATAAGTATCCTCTGCCTCGAATAGATGATTTGTTCGACCAATTGCAAGGTGCAAGGTTCTTCTCCAAAATTGATCTACGGTCCGGGTATCACCAATTGAAGATTAGGGAGCAGGATATTCCCAAGACCGCTTTCAGAACTCGCTATGGTCACTTTGAATTCTTGGTCATGTCTTTTGGGCTAACCAACGCCCCGACAGCCTTTATGGATCTTATGAATCGCGCCTTCAAGTCATTTCTAGACTCCTTCGTGATTGTTTTTATTGACAACATCCTTGTTTATTCGCGGAGCCGGGAGGGTCATGCCGGTCACCTCAGGGCAGTTCTGTAGACTCTTCATCAGCACCAGTTGTATGCAAAATTTTCAAAATGTGAGTTTTGGTTGGAGTCCGTTGCCTTTTTGGGTCATGTTGTTTCTAGTGAAGGGATTTAGGTAGACCCCCAGAAGATTGCAGCAGTAAAAGATTGGCCTAGACCCACGACCCCGACGGAGATTCGTAGCTTCTTGGGTTTAGCAGGGTATTATCGGAGGTTTGTGGAGGGATTCTCTGCCCTCGCCTCCCCATTGACTAAGTTGACGCAGAAAGCAGTTAAGTTCCAATGGTCCGACGCTTGTGAGAAAAGTTTTCAGGAACTGAAGTCAAGGTTGACCTCGGCACCAATATTGACCTTGCCGGAAGGCACGGAAGGATTTGTGGTTTATTGCGATGCCTCCAGGGTTGGTTTGGGGTGTGTGTTGATGCAACATGGGAAAGTTATAGCGTATGCTTCGAGGCAGCTCAAGAATCACGAGAAGAATTATCCGACACATGATTTGGAGCTTGCGGCAGTTGTGTTTGCTTTGAAAATATGGCGGCATTATCTTTATGGGGTCCATGTGGATGTGTTCTCAGACCACAAGAGTCTCCAGTATTTGTTCAAGCAGAAGGAATTGAATTTAAGGCAGCGACGGTGGTTAGAATTACTCAAGGATTATGATATGAACATTTTGTACCATCCAGGGAAGGCGAACGTGGTGGCCGACGCTCTCAGTCGGAAATCTATGGGTAGTTTGGCTCATTTGGGAGTGGATCAAAGGCCCTTGGCTCGGGAGGTTTATCAATTGGCCAGTCTAGGGGTTTTGATTTCGACATCAGACGAGGGGAATGTTATGGTACATAATGGAGCAGAATCGTCACTCGTAGCGGAAGTCAAGGAAAAGCAGTTTATCGATCCGGCATTGGCTCAAATGAAGGAAGCAGTTTTGAGTAACAAGACTTCGGCATTTTCACTCAGCGACGAGGATAGTGTATTGCGGTGTCAAGGTAGGCTGTGTGTTCCGGATGTGGATAAGCTTCGGGAGAGGGTAATGGCGGAGGCTCATAATTCCAGGTATTCCGTGCATCCAGGATCTACGAAAATGTATCATGACCTCAAGGAGATTTATTGGTGGAACGGTATGAAGAGGGGTGTGGCGGACTTTGTATCTAAATGTCCGAATTGTCAGCAAGTGAAGGCTGAGCATCAGCGGCCCGGTGGGCTAACTCAGCTTATGGAAATACCAATGTGGAAATGGGAGATGATCAACATGGATTTCGTGGTAGGATTACCTCGCACTCAGCGCAAGTTCGACTCGATTTGGGTAATAGTGGATCGACTCACCAAATCAGCTCACTTCTTGCCAGTCAAGTCCACCGATACTGCAGAACAATACGCTATGTTGTATATCAAGGAGATAGTAAGGCTTCATGGCACTCCGCTTTCTATTATCTCGGATCGAGGGGCCCAGTTCACAGCTAATTTTTGGAAGAAATTTCAGCAAGGTTTGGGTACTCAGGTGAATCTCAGCACAGCTTTCCATCCACAGACTGATGGTCAAGCGGAGCGGACTATTCAGACGCTTAAAGATATGTTGCGGGCTTGTGTCTTGGATTTCAAAGGTAATTGGGATGATCACTTGCCACTTATAGAATTTTCTTACAATAACAGCTTTCATGCTAGCATTCAAATGGCCCCATTTGAGGCATTGTACGGAAGGAGGTGCAGGTCTCCGATCGGATGGTTTGAAGTGGGTGAAGCAGAATTAATAGGATCGGATCTTGTGCACCAGGCTGTGGAGAATTAAAGATTCAGGAAAACTGCTCAGAGTCGCCAGAAATCCTATGCGGACGTTCGTCGAAGAGAATTGGAATTTCAAGTTGATGATTGGGTGTTCTTGAGGGTATCTCCATTGAAGGGAGTCATGCGATTCGGGAAGAAAGGTATGTTGAATCCTAGGTACGTCGGGCCGTACCGGATCATTCAAAGGGTAGGGTAGGTGGCCTATAGGCTGGAATTGCCTCCCGAAATGTCATTAGTGCATCCGGTGTTCCATGTGTCCATGTTGAAGAAAGTGGTTGGAGATCCATCCACCATCGTGCCAGTCGAGACTATCGAGGATAATGAAGAGCTGTCGTATGAAGAAGTTCCGGTTGCCATTCTTGATAGACAAATCCGTAAGTTGAGAAATAAGGAAGTTGCCTTAGTTAAGGTGTTGTGGCGAAGTCAACAAGTTGAGGAAGCTACACGGGAAGCGGAGAAAGAAATGAAAGAGAAATATCCCCATCTATTTGATCAAGTGTAGAAGAAATTATGTGACGTTTCTATCTCTAAAACAACTACCATTGTGTCCAAGTTGATTCCTTCCTAAATGCTAGTGAAGTCCCTCTAGTTGTGCAAGACTTATAGGTGTAGGGATTGTTTCAAGTCATGTGAACATTTCTTTGGTAAATGAAAGCCTTATAAAGACTCTTGTGTTAAGTAATCAATTAATGGTTGTATAAGTTGGTAATAATTACTTGTAAGCTTGTAATGTGTTGAAATGGCTAAATTATGTGAAACTCATTGAAATAACTGATTCATAAGCAAAACGTATCAAGTGATCAAATGTGTGCAATTGTTAAGGTAGGAAATTATATGACAGTTGTAGGGATGGTTGTAATTCTGTTATGGTGTTTGAAATTTTTGTTTCGGGGGCCCTCTGTCAGGTGGAGATGTCCAAATTACAAAGGAAACTCTGGCAAAAATTTTTCTAAAAAGTTGGGAAATAGTGAAAGGTGTAGGAACCTGCATAACATGTTTTCAAAAACCAACTGATCTTTGAAATATTGAAAAGCTTGAAATAGGTCCTCATTCGGGGATGAATGATTTTAAGTGGGGGAGGATGTGAGGCCCCGTAAAATTTTTGGCTCAAAACCCAGTATCTTGTGGTGTCGACTCCGAACATGTGTAGGAATGCGTAGAATTCTTCGCGGCGAGCAAGCTCGCCGCGGTTCGGACCCTTGGTATTGATCTAAGCTTGTAAAGAAATCAAAAGAATCAATTTTTCTAGAAAATGCCATTATGCGGTCAAGAATGCGGTCGCAGATCTGGTATGCGGACCGCATTCCTACCGCATAGTGAAGCTGTGGTTTGATTAAACTTGAGGTCAAGATGCGGTCCAAAATGCGACCGCATAATTGATATGCGGACCGCATTTCTACCGCAGAGTGGAACAAAAGAGTTGTCAAAATTAATGTTGAAAATGCGGTCTATTATGCGATCGCATAACCATTAAGCGGACCGCATAATCGTCGCATAACAGGAATGCGGAGCGCATTCCGGTCGCAGACCCAAACAGAATCATCAGAGTTTTGGGGGCAATTCTGCGGTCTAATCTGCGGACCACATTTCAGTTCTGTGATCGCAGAATGTAACCGCAGATCTTGCTCGGGCTTCTATTTTCTAAATTTTATACCCGACCCCCTTTTTAATAAAACACCCCCAGCCCCTCATTTTTAACGATCTTCTGCACAAAATAAGAGAGAGGAAGAGAGGGTCTTGAGAGAGAAAGTCATCTTCTCCAAAATTTGATTCTTCAAAACCATCCGGGCCGGGAAATTTCAAGCTTATCTCCATCCCCCTTTTCTTGCAGGTAACATCCCTAACCCTTTTCACTAAATTTCTGGTTTAAACTAGGGGGGGGGGGGAGTCGCATGCATTGGTCTTTGAAAATAGTGGTTGAACTCATATATGCATGTCATTCTATAACCTAAAACCTAGTGAGAGTAATTGGGTAAGAGTAAAAGATGGTACAAAGATGGGTTGATGACCTAAATAGTTTGAGTAGAAATTGTGAACTTCCTTCTAAGTTATATGCGTTAACTTGTGTCACTAGATTGACGTTTCTAGACCATTTGGTGAATTGGAAATAGAAGATAAAAGGGAATTCGGCTCCAGGTATGTATGGCTAACTTTGAACTTGTAAAACCGCCTTGTTTGGGTGTTTGAGTGCTTGGTATGTGATTTCTACGTGATTTGTTTGTGAAATTCCTGTGAATGGTATGGTTGAGTGATTGTGGTTGTTCCTTCGCTATATTGATGCAAGTAATTAGAAATAAACCAAGTTTGCGATTGTGAATGTACTATGTGGTAAGAACTGTGAAACAAGTAATGGAAGGAAATGGGAATTGATGTGATCAGACTGACCGTGGTAGTAACATATGTGGTTTGTCGTGGGAAATTATCCTTGTGACCTATTAATACATATGAGTAGTGGAATACATGGAAATGGTATTGATGGCTATGGAAGTTCATGTAAATTGTTGTTGTTGTTCCTTGAGGGTCATTGTTGTTGTTTCTTGAGGATTGTTGTTGTTATTCTTTGTGAATTGTTGTTGTTGTTGTGTTGTTTGTGAATTGTGATTGTTCGGTGGGATCGGGTTGCGCGCCGCAACACGAAGAAATAAGGTGTGGGTTGTGGTGATAAGGGTGGCCGAGGTAATAAGGGTGGCCGAGGTAATAAGGTTGGAAAGCGATCGAAATCGCTACTGAAATAAACTATGAACAAATTGTGAAATTATTGATGTGGAAATGTGGTAGGGGAAAGAGGAGAGATTGTAAACTTGTTGAATTGCTCATTCTTTATGGATTTGATTGTTATTTCCATTACAATTACATGCTTGTTTATGGAGGAGAGATTGTATACCTGTTGGCTTAATTGTTCCCTCCTTGTGAATTTGATTGTCACTTTTATTACTGCTACTTACTTGCTTATGGTTCGAGTTTACTTGGAGCAAAGTTTGTTCATACATACCAGTACAATTCAAATGTACTGACGCCCCTTTTGCCGGGGGCGCTACATTCGTGTTATGATTGTAGGTGGATCCGTAGCAGGTACTCCAGTCCACCGATCGTAGCTCCCCTTCGTCATCCATCAGCTTTTTGGTGAGCCCCTTTCCTAAAGCCACATTGTTTCCGGAGCTTTAGTTGATTTTGTGTATGGTACAGTCGGAGCCTTGTTACCGGCAAATACTGTATTAGCCTGTTGTACTATTAGAGGCTCCGTAGACAGTAGATGTGGGTTAGAAACTGTGTAGATCCGTGTTTTCATACATTGGTAACGAGTTGGTGATTTCATTACTATTATGTAAGTACGTATGTGTTTGTTAAATTAAAAAGTGTTCTTGATTAATTATTTGGCAAATTCTTGGAATAATTGAGTAAGGAAAACGTGGGGTAACATGTGGGTTAGGAAAGCCATCCAGGTTCGCTGGGCTGGGGCTACCCGGTCGGGCGCCGATCATGTCCCTCGAATTTGGGGCGTGACACCTAGGTTTTCTAAAATTGGGGAGTTGGACCTCAACTTGAGGTCCGATTTCAAAACAAATTACATAATTGGGTTCGTGGGGGAATGGGTAACCGGGTTTTGGTTCGAACCTCGGGTTTTGACCACGTGGGCCCAGGGGCGATTTTGGATTTTTTGGAAAAAACTTTGGGAACTCATTTTTATGCATTCAAAGTGATTCATTTAATTTTTATTAAAGCCATTAAGTAATTTGTGACTATATTCGAGGAGATTGGAGGTGGAATCACGGGGTAAAGCCATAGTTGAGGCTTGAGTTGAGTTCGAGGCATCGAGGTAAGTGTTTGGTTTAACCCTAGATTGAGGGAATAAGAGTTGAGTCTTATTGGTAACTTGCTAATTGTCGAGTACGATGTATAGACATGGTGACGAGTCTCTATACATTGGTGTCTAGCATGACCGTGAGTCCTTGTTTTACAAATAGTTTGGTTGTTGTTATGCCTTCCATGCTTAAATGATGACTTTTATATGTTGTAAAGATCTTGTGAAAGAGGTTGTGATCTTTGAATTTCGTGGAGCATTGGCTCGGGATGGAATACAAATTATGAAGGTATATGGGATAAGTAATTCCTTGGAGCATTGGCTCAAGTTATAATGTGAACTTTGAGATGAAAGTGAAAGAAAGAGAAGAGTTAATGATTTATTCCCTTGCCGGGACGTTGTTTATTATTGATGTTGTACCCTTGATGGATTGTTATTTGGTTGTTTGTGTGCCCTTGCCGGGACTTCCATTCTTGTTTTATCATTTCCTTGCCCTTGTTGGTGATTTGTTGATTGGGTGAGGAAGAGGGGTGATGTCGTGCATTGAATGATAACTGTGGATCGAGTTGCGCGCCGCAACAATGTTAAATGATATTTGTGGATCGGGTTGCACGCCGCAACAATGCTAAACGATATGGATCGGGTTGCACGCCGCAAGAGTGTTGTTATATATTGGGATCGGGTTGCACGCCGCAACAATTATTAATACAAGTGTGTTTATTTTGGATATTAGTTTCTTGTCCGCCGAAAATTCTAAGCTGCCTTTAGACTGTTACTCTGGATTTACTGTTAATACTGTTATCTCCCCACATCATGCTTCCCCTCCCATAATGTTTACTTGTCTTGTATTTCAATTTTGCTGTGTGTATATAACTGCACAGGTGTATGTGGTGGTACAGTCTAGCCTCGTCACTAATTCGCCGGGGTTAGGCTAAACACTTACCAGCACATGGGGTCGGTTGTACTGATACTGCACTCTGTGCTATTTTGCACAGAACTAGGTTTTGAGCAGCAACAGCAGTTGTGTGAGAGCAGGCTTCATTTCAGCGAGACCCGAGGTAGCTTTGCAAGCGTCCGCAAGCCCGACGTCTCCTCTATCCTTTATTTTTATCTATTCTCTCATTGTATTCGAGACAAACAGTTTATGTTCTCTTTCAAACGTTTGTATGCAGTATTCATAGAAGTTCGTTAGTAATGTGACACCAGATTTTGGGTAGAGGATTTTGTTTAACTTTCCGCATTTCTATTCAGTTTTTTTATTTATAAAATGTTAAGACTTCCGCTTATTATTGAGTTTCGTTGTTTTTGTATTATTGTCGAAAAATTGTTAAATAGATTAGATTATTAATGGACAGTAATTAATTTTGGCTTGCCTAGCTCTCATTTGTAGGCTTCATCACGACTCCCGAGGGTGGAAATTCCGGGTCGTGACAAGTTGGTATCAAAGCTCTAGGTTACATAGGTCTCACAACTCACCGACAAACTTAGTAGAGTCTGAGGGATCGGTACGGAGACCTCTGTACTTATCCCCCAGAGGCTACCAAGTTAGGAAAAGTTTCACATTTGTTCTTTCTTGTCGCGCGGTTGGGTTTCTCAACGCTCATTGAATTTCTACTCTGTCCTTTCGCAGATGGCGAGAAAACGAGCTTCCTCATCTTCCGAACAACAGTTCGAGCCCCAGGCAGTTCCCACTAGGGGCACAGGACGAGGCCGAGGCCGTGCCAGAGGCCGAGGTAGGGGCGGAGCTCAACCCCGAGAAGCAGCACCAGTGGCGGAGCCTCAGGTAGACTTCGACGAGGAGGTTCCGGCCCCAGCCCCAGCAGTTCCGGTGGGCCCAGCTCAGGTCCCAGAGGCGTTTATTGCTACCCCAGTTCTTCAGGACGCTCTAGTCCGATTGGTGGGCCTCATGGAGAGCGTCACCCGAGCGGGTATGCTTCCGGTAGCACCACCCGTCTCTCAGGCGGGAGAAGGGGCCTAGACTCCTACTACTCGTACTCCGGAGCAGGGAGTTCCCCCGATTCTGACTTTAGCAGTTCAGCTAGTTGGAGCAGCTAAGCCGGGTGTGGTAGCCCAGGCCGGTGATGGGGCAGCTATGTCTGCCGATGCTTTTGGAGGTTGGATGGATTCACCAAGCTCTTCACTACTACATTCAGCGGTGCTTCTTCTGAGGATCCCCAGGATTTCTTATATAGCTTCCACGAGGTTCTTTGGAACATGGGTATTGTTGAGGCCAATGGGGTCGATTTTACCGCCTTTCGCCTATCTGGATCCGCCAAGACTTGGTGGAGAGATTTCTGTTTAGCTAGACCAGTAGGGTCGCCATCTTTGACTTGGGAGTAGTTTTCACAGTTATTTCTGGAGAAGTTTCTCCCCGTTGCTCAGAGAGTTGCCTATCAGAGGCAGTTTGAGCGCCTCCAGCAGGGTTCTATGACGGTCACTCAGTATGAGATCAGGTTCATTGATCTAGCTCGCCATGCTCTTGTCATACTTCCCACTGAGAGAGAGAGGATGAGGAGATTTATTGATGGTTTGATTTAGCCGATTCGTCTCCAGATGGCTAGGGAGACTGGTAGTGAGATCAGCTTTCAGAAGGCGGCCAATGTGGCCCGCAGAGTTGAGATGGTTCTGTAACAGGGAGGTGGTCACGGGGGATACAAGAGAGCTCGTCATTCCGGCATATTCAGTGGTACCTCGTCTGGAGGTAGAGATTCATATGGTAGAGGCCATCCTCTTAGGCCCTTTCAGTTAGATCTCCAGGTTTCTCACGGTGCATCAGGTGGCCGTGGTTCTCAGGCACATCATTCTGATCAGCAGGCATTCAGTGCACTGCCAGCTCCTATCAGCGTATCGCCACTTCAGAGTTTCTGTGGGGGTCATTCAGGTCGCCAAGGTCAGCCTCAGTTTCCTCAGCCACAGCATTCGGATGGATGTTATGAGTTTGGTGAGTATGGCCACATCAGGAGGGCTTGTCCGAGGTTGAGGGGTACTCAGTCACAGCATTAGGGTCCCCGTCCTATGATTCAGGCACTAGATGCTCCACAGCCAGCCCAGCCAGCTAGAGGCGGGGGTAGAGGTACTAGAGGTGGAGGTAGAGGTCATAGAGGTGGAGCTCAGACCGCTAGGGGTGGAGGCCATCCAGCAGCAGATCGACCTAGAGATATGGTTCAGGGTGGTGGGGCCCAGCCCCAATGTTATGCTCTCAGGCTAGGCCCGAGGCAGAGGCTTCAGACGCGGTTATTACAGGTACGATTCTGGTTTGTGATAGAGATGCTTCAGTGTTGTTTGATCCGGGGTCTACGTATTCGTATGTGTCATCCTATTTTTCCCCGTATTTGATCATGCCTAGTGATGCATTGGTATTCCTGTTTATGTGTCTAAACCGGTGGGTGATTCCATTGTAGTCGATCGAGTCCATCGCTCTTGTGTTGTGGTGATTGGGGGTCTGGAGACTCATGCAAATTTAGTGCTTTTAGATATGGTCGACTTTGACATTATATTGGGGATGGACTGGTTATCACCCTATCACGCTATCTTGGACTGCCACGCCAAGACTGTGACCTTAGCTTTATCGGGTATGCTCGCTTAGAGTGGAGATGGACTCCAGGTCATTCCACCCACAGTGTGATATCGTATGTGAAGGCTCGGCGTATGGTTGAGAAGGGATGTTTGGCTTATCTATCTTATGTTCGGGATTCCAGTGCCGAGGTTCCCTCTATCGATTCTGTGCCCGTTGTTCGCGAGTTCCCTGATGTTTTTCCTTCGGACCTGCCGGGTATGCCACCCGATAGGGATGTTGATTTCTGCATCGATCTAGTTCCGGGAACTCATCCCATTTCTATTCCGCCATATCGTATGGCCCCGCCGGAGTTGAAAGAGTTAAAGGAACAGTTGCAGGATTTTCTCGAGAAGGGTTTCATTAGGCCCAGTGTCTCACCTTGGGGTGCGCCGGTGTTATTTGTCAAGAAGAAGGATGGGTCAATGAGAATGTGTATTGATTACCGGCAATTTAACAAGGTAACGATCAAGAATAAGTATCCACTGAGGATTGATGATTTGTTCGACCAGCTTCAGGGTGCCAGGGTATTTTCCAAGATTGACTTGCGATCTGGTTACCATCAGTTGAGGATTTGGGCATCCGATGTCCCTAAGACAGCCTTCCGCACTCGGTATGGGCATTATGAGTTCTTGGTTATGTCATTCGGGTTGACAAATGCCCCAGCGGCTTTCATGGACTTGATGAACCGAGTGTTTAGGACTTATTTGGATTCATTCGTGATAGTGTTCATTGATGATATATTGATATACTCCCGCAGCCAGGAGGAGCACGAGCAACACCTTAGAGTGGTTCTTCAGACTCTGAGGGATAGTCAGTTATATGCTAAGTTCTCGAAGTGTGATTCTGGTTGGGATCAGTTGCATTTCTGGGTCATGTTGTATCAGCAGAGGGTATTCAGGTGGACCCAAAGAAGATAGAGGCGGTCAAGAGCTGGCCTAGACCAGCATCAGCTACATAGATTCAGAGTTTCTTGGGGTTGGCAGGATACTATCGACGGTTCGTGGAGGGGTTTTCATCTATTGCAGCCCCGATGACCAGATTGACCCAGAAGGGTGCCCAGTTTAGATGGTCGGATGAGTGTGAGGCGAGCTTTCAGAAGCTCAAGACAGCTCTGACTACGGCAGCGGTGTTGGTTTTGCCCACAGGTTCAGGGCCCTATACAGTCTATTGTGATGCTTCCCGTATTGGGCTTGGAGCAGTGTTAATGCAGGATGGCAAGGTCATTGCCTATGCTTCGAGACAGTTGAAGATTCATGAGAAGAACTATCCAGTGCATGATCTAGAGTTGGCAGCCATAGTTCACGCCTTGAAGATTTGGAGGCATTATCTGTATGGCGTGGCGTGTGAGGTGTTCACTGATCCCAAGAGTCTTCAGTACTTGTTCAAGCAAAAAGAGTCGAATTTTAGGTAGAGGAGGTGGTTGGAATTGTTGAAGGATTCTGATGTCACCATTCTATATCATCCGGGGAAGGCCAATGTAGTGGCCAATGCTTTGAGTAGGAAGTCAGCCAGTATGGGCAGTCTTTCTTATATTCCGGTCGGTGAGAGGCCGCTTGCTTTGGATGTTCAGGCTTTAGCCAATCAGTTCGTGAGGCTGGACGTTTCTGAGCCCAGTCGTGTGTGAGCTTGCACGGTCGTTCGTTCTTCATTATTGGAGCGTATCCGTGATCGGCAGTTTGATGATCCTCATTTGTGTGTCCTCAGAGACACGGTGCAGCGAGGAGGTGCCAAGCAAGTTACCTTAGATGCGGATGGAGTTTTGAGATTGCAAGGGCGAGTTTGTGTGCCCAATGTGGATGGGCTTCGAGAGTTGATTTTAGAGGAGGCCCATAGCTCCAGGTACTCTATTAATTCAGGCGCCGTGAAGATGTATCAGGATTTGCGGCAGCATTATAGGTGGCGTAGAATGAAGAAGGATATCGTAGCATATGTGGCTCGTTATTTGAATTGTCAGCAGGTTAAATACGAGAATCAGAGGCCTGGTGGTTTATTTCAAAGGATTGAGCTTCCCGATTGGAAGTGGGAGCGGGTTACTATGGATTTTGTTACTGGGCTTCCGTTGACTCGGAAGAAGTTCGATGCAGTTTGGGTCATTGTGGATAGGCTGACCAAGTCAGCACATTTCATCCCTGTGGCAGTCTCCTATTCTTCTAAGAGGTTGGCTGAGGTCTACATTTGGGAGATTGTTCGCCTTCATGGTGTGCCGTATCTATCATTTCGGACCGGGGTACGCAGTTTACCTCGCGCTTCTGGAGAGCAGTTCAGCGAGAGTTGGGCACACAGGTTGAGTTGAGCACAGCATTTCATCCCCAGACGGACGGGCAGTCCGAGCGGACTATTCAGATTTTGGAGGATATGCTTCGAGCATGTGTTATTGATTTTGGAGGTTCGTGGGATCAGTTCTTGCCTTTAGCAGAGTTTGCCTACAACAGCAGCTACCAGTCGAGCATCAAGATGGCTCCTTACAAGGCTTTATATGGTAGGCGGTGTCGGTCTCCGGTTGGATGGTTTGAGCCGGGAGAGGCTCGGTTGATAGGTACGGATTTGGTTCAGGAGGCCTTGGACAAGGTCAAGATCATTCAGGATAGGCTTCGTTCAGCTCAGTCTAGGAAGAAGAGTTATGCAGACCGCAAGGTTCGAGATGTGGCATTTATGGTTGGTGAGCGGGTATTGCTCCGAGTGTCGCCTATGAAGGGCGTGATGCGATTTGGGAAAAAGGGCAAGCTTAGCCCAAGGTTCATTGGTCCGTTTGAGATTCTAGATCGAGTGGGAGAGGTGGCTTATAGACTTGCATTGCCGCCTAGCTTATCAGCCGTGCATCCAGATTTTCATCTATCCATGCTTCGGAGGTATCACGGCGATCCAACCCACGTGTTAGACAACAGTACTGTTCAGTTGGACAAGGACTTGTCTTATGAGGAGGAGCCGGTAGCTATTCTAGACCGGCAAGTTCGTCAGTTGAGATCCAAGAGCTTTCCTTCTGTTCGTGTTCAGTGGAGAGGTCAGCCCCCTGAGGCATCGACCTGGGAGTCCGAGTCCGATATGTGGAGCCGTTATCCTCATCTTTTTCCCGACTCAGGTACTTCTTTCTTTTGTCCGTTCGAGTACGAACGATTATTTTAGAGGTGGAGAATGTGACGACCCAAAGGGTCAACACCTATTTTCTTACCCATTCTGTACTTCCGAGGCCTTGAAAACCTCTTTTAGGGTTGCCTCGATTTGCGTGCGCAGTCCGGGCGCGTAGCCGGAAAGCTGAAATATGAATTCTGTGTGAAAAATACTAAATTTTGATAACATGAATAAATTTGACTTCGGTCAACATTTTGGGTAAACGGACCCGGACATTTGACGGTCCCGGTGGGTCCGTAGGAAAATATGGGACTTGGGCGTATGCCCGGAATCGAATTCCGAGGTCCCAAGCCCGAGAAAGGAATTTTTGTGTGAAATTTGTTTTCTGGAAATGATTAAGGAAAATGAAAAGGAAATTTGATTAAAAGACTATGGTATTGGGCTCGTATTTTGGTTCCGACGCCCGGTACAAGTCTTATATATGATTTGTGCACTTTCTGTAAGGTTTGGTTGAAAACGGACGTCATTTGATGTGTTTCGGACTTAAAATGGGAATTTGATGTTCTATGAAAAATTTGGAAGAAATCATGAGCTTTGAGGCTTGATTCGATGTATATGATGTTATTTTGGCAATTTGATCGAACGGATAAGTCCGTAGGATGTTTTTGAGGTTGTGTATGTGTTCGGTTTGGAGACCCGGGGGCTCGGGTGAGTTTCGAGTAGGTCCCGGGATGCCTTAGGCTTAAAATACCAGTTGTTGCAGGCTCAGGAACAATGTTGCAGACTCTGAACTCTCCAGCGCGGCAGCGGTCGCCTTTGTGCGGTCCGCGGTGAGTGCTGTGCAGCCGCGGTCGCCTTCGTGCGGTCCGCGGTGGGTGCGGCACGGCCGTGAGCGCTCTTGCGCGGTCCGCGCAGAGGACTTCAGAGGTCCGCAAGTCCCCAGGTATGTGAGCGCGGCCGCGGTCCCTTTTTGCGCGGTCCGCGCTGGGGACTTCAGAGGGTATAAATACACGGGATTTTCAGTTATTTCTCGCTTTTCAAAAACCCAAAACGTAAGAGGTGATTTTCCAAGCAATTCTTCTTCTTCAACACGATTGGTAAGTGATTTCTAACTCAATTTCTTCACTTCTTAACATCTTTTAACATAATTTCAACTTCAAATCAAAGATTTTAATAGGGAAATTTGGGTATGTTGGGTAGAACCTAGGTTTTCTAAAATTGGGGAGTTGGACCTCAATTTGAGGTCCGATTTCAAAACAAATTACATAATTGGGTTCGTGGGGGAATGGGTAACCGGTTTTTGGTTTGAACCTCGGGTTTTGACCACGTGGGCCCAGGGACGATTTTGGAATTTTTGGAAAAAACTTTGGGAAACTCATTTTTATGCATACAAAGTGATTCATTTAATGTTTATTAATGCCATTAAGTAATTTGTGACTAGATTCGAGCGGATTGGAGGTGGAATCTCGGGGTAAAGCCATAGTTGAGGCTTGAGTTGAGTTCGAGGCATCGAGGTAATAGGAGTTGAGTCTTATTGGTAACTTACTAATTGTCGAGTACGTTGTAAAGACATAGTGACGAGTCTCTATACATTGGTGTCTAGCATGACCGTGAGTCCTTGTTTTACAAATAGTTTGGTTATTGTTATGCCTTCCATGCTTAAATGATAACTTCTATATGTTGTAAAGATCTTGTAAAGAGGTTGTGATCTTTGAATTTCGTGGAGCATTGGCTCGGGATGGAATACAAATTGTGAAGGTATATGGGATAAGTAATTCCTTGGAGCATTGGCTCAAGTGATAATGTGAACTTTGAGATGAAAGTGAAAGAAAGAGAAGAGTTAATGATTTATTCCCTTGCGGGACGTTGTTGGTTATTGATGTTGTACCCTTGCCGGGTTGTTATTTGGTTGTTTGTGTGCCCTTGCCGGGACTTCCATTCTTGTTCTATCATTTCCTTGCCCTTGTTGGTGATTATTTGATTGGGTGAGGAAGAGTGTTAAAGCACGAAGGGTGATGCCGTGCATTGAATGATAATTGTGGATCGGGTTGCGCGCAGCAACAATGCTAAATGATATTTGTGGATCGGGTTGCACGCCGCAACAATGATATTTGTGGATCGGGTTGCATGCCGCAACAATGCTAAACGATGTGGATCGGGTTGCATGCTGCAAGAGTGTTGTTATATATTGGGATCGGGTTGCGCGCCGCAACGATTATTGTTACAAGTGTGTTTATTTTGGATATTAGTTTCTTGTCCGCCGTAAATTCTAAGCTGCCTTTAGACTGTTACTCTGGATTTACTGTTAATACTGTTATCTCCCCACAACATGCTTCCCCTCCCATAATGTTTACTTGTCTAGTATTTCGATTTCGCTGTGTGTATATAACTGCACAGGTTTATGTGGTGATCCGGTCTAGCCTCGTCACTACTTCGCCGGGGTTAGGCTAGACACTTACCAGCACATGGGGTCGGTTGTGCTGATACTACACTCTGTGCTATTTTGCACAGGACTAGGTTTTGAGCAGCAATAGCAGTAGTGTGAGAGCAGGCTTCATTTTAGCGAGACCCAAGGTAGCCTTGCAGGCCTCCGCAGGCCCGGCGTCTCCTCTATCCTTTATTTTTATCTGTTCTCATTGTATTCGAGACAAACAATTTATGTTCTCTTTCAGA
Organism: Nicotiana attenuata; assembly: GCF_001879085.1. Lineage (NCBI taxonomy): Eukaryota > Viridiplantae > Streptophyta > Magnoliopsida > Solanales > Solanaceae > Nicotiana > Nicotiana attenuata. Next base: position 764,682 of record NW_017670253.1, on the reverse strand, counting down.
CGTTTGTATGCAGTATTCTTAGAAGTTCGTGAGTAATGTGACACCAGATTTTGGGTAGAGGATTTTGTTGAACTTTCCGCATATCTATTCAGTTTTTTTTTTATAAAATGTTAAGACTTCCGCTTATTATTGAATTTCGTTGTTTTTGTATTATTGTCGAAAAATTGTTAAATGGATTAGTTTATTAATGGACAGTAATTAATTTTGGCTTGCCTAGCTCTCATTAGTAGGCGCCATCACAACTCCCGAGGGTGGGAAATCCGGGTCGTGACATAACTACACCCGGTTCGAAAAAACCCTTGGAAAAGAACCGCAGCACAAAGAAAAACCAAAGGGGGAATTACTACACTACCTACCAAGATTTTTTTTTCGGACTTAAATCCCTCAAGAAACAAAAATTAATTAATTAAACTAACACAACTAAAATAGCATAGAAAGTCACCCAGACAATCTCCTCACCCCACACTTAAAATTGTGCATTGTCCCCAATGCACACCATACTAATAAGAGGGTAAAAGAAACTCTATGGTAGGCCAAAGGCCGAAGCACTAGCAGCTCATGGGGTACTCAGACTTCTCCCAGGCTTGGTCCTTCATGCGGGTACCTCACACTTAGTTCCAACCATCTGGTTCGCTGTTGCATCCTTCCAATAGCTTTGCTTTACATGTTCCTAGAAAATCAAGAATTGACACTACAAAAATTAATACAATAAAATAATAATAATAATAATAATAATAATAATAATAATAATAATAATAATAATAATAATAATAATAATAAAAGAAAGCAGTAAAGCTGGGTTGCCTCCCAACAAGTGCTTGATTTAACGTCGCGGCACGACGCGAATTACTTTCTGCCTCCACTTTCAACTTATAAATTGGACCCCAAGTTTTGACTTTGCTCTGTGATCATGCTCCTGGGGTGGTAGAACGAATCTGACTGGCCCAATAAAACAATGTAGTATTCTGCACTTCTTGGCCTTTGGATGAGATATGTATTCCCGAATTTCTAGTTAGAAGAATTCCAGAATGTTGGCATCTTGTTCCATATTCCATGACTCATCAAGTGGCTGGGACGACTCTATTTCCGTATCATCATCCAAACACAATGTGGAAAATGCTTGGAGTGTGGACCAATGCGTTCAACTACATAAACATTGGGATTGTCAACATCCTCAACACTAATGATACTAGAGTCAACTAAATATGTATCCTCAATATCCTTGGTTGACTCTAGTATCTCTTCTACGACATCGGCATCCTCAAAATCCTGTTCGATTGATTGTTGGTATTCCACTCTGACCTTCTCCTCTAGCTCATCCCCGTATTTTTTTAAATCCTCCAGTATAATGGTAATTTCTACAGCTAATACATACTCATATTGGCTACTATACACAATGTCAACTTGTTGCGTTTTACAAGGTTCAATTAATTTTTTCTCTTGAGCCTCCAAGTTGTGAATAGTTGCCTCTTGCCTTTGTATCTGCCGTGGTTTCTCATCATGTTGTGCCACATAGCACTTTAGTATATCTTTGATCTCCTTTAGGTCAGCTTCCCTAGGTTCTTTGTTCCTGTTATCCTCACAAGAAAAGTAGAACCATCAAAATAAGGGGTTGGGGGAAGATAAGGATTATAAGCATAACCAAGAAAGTGACCATCTTGACCACCATACTTATCACACATATACCACACATAAGATTGAGTTGGTGCACACAACATGCTCTTGGGAATATTTTTATAATTTTGCAATGGGTGGTTTCCTTCACAATATGCATGACGAGGATTAAAAGTAGAATACCAACATCAAAACTCTCATAATGCCAAGATGCCATGTTTTTAAAATCAACAAATAAAATAAAAAATAAGAAAAAAATGAAATGCAAAAAATAAAAATAAAAGTTCAAACATGAAACCTAGCAATATGACCACCTACAGCTACACCGTTAGTTCCCCGGACACGGCGCGAAAATTTGATCACGCCCAACTATGCCTTATAAAAAGGACTAAGCGGTCGTTGCAAATATAATCCGGTTTACAAGTCCGGAGTCGAATCCCACAAAGAACTAAGGCTTAGCTACAACTGTTAAATATTGCTAAGAAGACAAGCTCGAACAGTTCCTATGTTATAAATATTAAGATTCTTGTATCTAATTAACTAACAAATTAAAATAGTAAATTAACAACTAAAGATACTAAGGGTTAGAGACAAGATTAAGAAGGTGTAGAGTTATGATTTCCCCTATTGACGGAATCCTTCCCGCTACGTTTTTCTATAAATTCGCCTAAGTATTCTCTACCAATCATGAGCGCTCTGACTGTCGTAACTGTCACGACCCAAAATCCACTAAGGGTCGTGATGGTGCCAGACACCGCTGTCAGGCAAGCCAACCATAAATACTTAATTAAATTATCGTTTAAATATTATGAATACTATGATTTTCCTTCAATTTGGCTAATAAAAGATAATCTTTACAAAATATATAAAAGAATTTTTAGAAGTTAATACAGAATACCCCATAATCACCCCAGAACCCGGTGTTACAAGTGCATGAGCAGTTTCTAGGAAATAATGTAATACAACAACTATCCAGAATACAAATTGGACAGAAAAGAAAATACACTACAATACTCTGAAGGAGACTCTGCTGGCTGCAGGTCGTCTCGAGAGGTGCAGCTCACCTAAGTCTCCGTATCAGCGATGCCGCTGCGCCCAAATAGGCCACTAGACATACATGTGCCTGTGCAACAAAAATGCATATCAAGTGTAGTATGAGTACAAATACAATGTGTACCCAGTAAGTATCCCGTCTAACCTCGAAGAAGTAGAGACGAGTGGTCGACTTCGACACTTACTAGTGGTCCAATAATAATATATTAATAATGCGAATAATTATGGATTTATTAAAAATTGCAGTAAACTCAAGTACGTCAAGAAACAAGTAAACATTCCTTTTTATGTTTACAAGTCTCCAAATTCATAATCCATTATTTATCAATTTATCTCAAACCAGGGAGGCAATATAAATTTGTAAATCTCAAGCAAGCATTACAAGTATGCGCAAATCATGGCGAGGTCGTACGGCCCGATCCAATAAATATTTAAACTGTGCACTGCCAGAAGGTCGAATCGCGCGAACCATAGATGCATCTATTACCCCGCTCGCGAATCATACGTGCGCGCGTTAAATATAAATAATAGAGTTACCCCACTCGCGAATCATACGTGCGGCACAGGTACTCATAGATACACACATTCAAACAGTCAATTAAGAATTCATCAAGAAATATTTATCCAGGAAAAGTTAATTCTCTTTTAACGATATAAGAAAATGAGGTTTACCCTTTTTAGAAATTCTTTTACTAATTTGATATGATTTAGGCAATTTCAGTTGTCAATAAGATTACAAATATTTTAGGCATAGCATGATTTTTGGTCCTAGACTACCCGGACATAAACGTAATAGTAGCTACGCACGGACTCTCATCACCTCGTGCGTATGTAGCCCCCACAAATAGGAGCACATAACCAATTATTTCACCTATGGGGAAAATTCCCTTTTATAAGGTTTGAAAGGAGACTTACCTCGTTTTGAAGTCCAATAATCGGCTTCCAAGCCCTTTCCGACGACTCAAACCGATGCCCTAACGCTCCAAAACTAGCCAAATAGCGGGCAAACCAATGAAAATATACCTTAATACTCATAACAATTAAATTTATATAAAATCCCAACTACACTCGAAAAGTTGACAAAATCGACCTCGAGCCCACGTTCCCGGATTCCGAAATCTTTCGAAAATAAGGTTTACCCCCAACCTCACGAATTCAAATATATGATTGGCAATCAATTTCATGTCCAAAATCGTGGTCAAATTCCAAGAATACAAATTTCCTAGGTTTTCTTAAAAATCCCAAAATTTCTACTACTTTACATGATTTTCCATGTTAAAATCTAGATATAATCCAAGTAATTAACTTGCAATAGGTGGGAATCACTTACCGTGACATGGATGATGAAAATGGAGCTCCAAAATC